>NW_005187785.1:273419-278355 GCF_000239375.1 Pundamilia nyererei | reverse complement strand
CACACACACACACACACACACACACACACACACACACACACCGATGCCTGCTCTCTGTTTGACACAGGGTGCTAATAACTGACCAAAGGAGCTGATGAATGGCTGCACGTACAGACAAACCTCTTTATTCACAAACACAGATGCATCGAGCACACGATTCTGTGCGACTGCGGACACACAAAGACACACGTTTAACGCCGTCACTGCATCTTCTCTTCTTTGTTCCCCACTGTGAAAACCTCGGAAGCATCGTCTTCAGCAGTGGATGTGTTTGTGTTACAGGCCATGTCTGTACTTTAAGCTTAGTGTTACTGCAGCGCGCTGGGACTGCTGTGTGTACTCGATCTGTATGCATGGTGTGTGAGTCTGTGTCTCGAGCAGAGAGCGTGCGTGAGAGTGACAGACGGAGAAAACGAGAGGAAGAGAGTTGTGTGTGTGTGTTTGGTCCAGGTGCTGGGACCTGTGTGTGTCCCTGGGCAGGGAATGCAGGGATCCCTGGACTCTCCTCTGCTTCCTGCTAACGAGACACACACACAGCACGCCTTCACACTCCCGCACACACGTACGCGCCGCATCGATCAGGGCGAGGATGAGGGTCGCTCTGCGCCCCGTTAGCTAACCGCTAAGGACAGAGCGCCTCAGGGCACGCTGCCCCCCACCTACGCACGCACACACAAATACATACATGCAGATATCTCATCTGAATTCAGCCCCAGAGTCGGGCTGAAATGCGTCTCACATACTAAAAAGGCTTCACTGCTGGATTATGCACCATCTACAACACAACTGATGGTGGTGAACACTATACAGTGGCACGACAACAAATACAACCGAGTTGTAACCGAACGCCCCCGACAGCTCCACATCAAACACACATACATGGGCTTAGATTAATTACTCCTAACATCTGGTCTGAAGTCAGCCGTGTCTCGGGAGCATCGGTGGAAATGTGCGTGTCCGTGGATGTTTGCGTCACGGTCGCCGGTGTTGTGCGTTGTGCAGCGGTTTGCCTGAAAAGCCCTTTTAATCATCTTTCTTCCTAAATATGGAGGAAATATGTTTGTGTGTGTATTCCTGTGTCAACAGGCTCATCAAAGACACGAACGCTGCGCGGCAGTTTTTATGTATTCTGTAATGTCGCGTTTCATCCTGCAGAGAGGACGTGATTGGCCTTTAGGGACCGCACACACAAATGCACACACAGACACAGGCGGCATCATTAAAAACCATTTGCAGACATTACATTACAACATTAAGTGGCTAACGGCTACAGCAGCACCAGGGTATTAAACTTTATGATCATTATTACAGGAGATGATTGTTTGAACAATTAAAGACAGCAGGCAAGACGTAAAACAGTCGACTGCTGTACGATTACACGATTCACAGAAAAGAACAAATGCAGAGAGACGCGAGGACGTAGCGTTCATCAACACCGTTCGCACATCTCACATCGATACGTTTGATTACACTGTAACAACCTGCAGAGCAGCAGTAACGCTAGTAACGATGTAGCTAACCCGAACCGCTTGTTTCAAAACGTGACGGCGTGCTCTGAGAGGTATAATTAGAAACTACAGTAAAGGACACACAGGCACAAAAAATGTGCTGACCGAGGCAAATATCTGGGAGTAACATCTGGGTGAGTAAGCGGTTAGAGACACAGGGAGGAGAGGCTGACGCTCGCGCCGCTCTTCTTCTTCTGCTGTGGCCTGAAGAGCAGCAGGGAGGAGAGGACGATGGGGAAAGGCCGGTTACTTCTGTGATGCAGCGTATGCGTGTGTGCGTGCCTGTTTGTGTGTATGAATAATTCAGGTCCATGGAGAGGGCAGCCTGCTGCGGTAATGAGGAGGACACGCATTGATACCAAATATTGCTGGTGGGAAGCTATCGATCCAACAGCCATTTGTCCAAACTTTAGTCGGGGAGCCGGCGCTGTCTGCAGGCGCCGCAGTGACGGACGGACAGCTGGATAGGAGGACGCTGATAAGAGGAACAGTAATTACCTCCGAGTAGTAAAGATAAGATCACAGTGAGAAAACCTGTGTTTTTAAACTGCGCAGTCTTGAATCAGATGTTAAAGCTGGAAACACAACTCGCTGCGTTCCTCTACAGGAAGTCGGGACCACCGCGGCGTACATTAACGCTGCTCTTGCTCCGGATTCAATTTCCCTTTTGCAGATCTCTCTTCCTGCACTAACAATGTTCCCGGTTTGTAGATGTGCACATGCAGTACTCTCCAAAAGTCCAAATCCAGCCTTCCAGTTCAAAGGCGACCGAGGCGCCAGAGACTGCACCGTGCATTCATTTTTTATAATTGTGCTGGGCTCATACTCCATATAACACAGCACTATATAAACCTTATACTGTCTGACCGTGTAATAAAAGTATTACTGTGTGTCGTTTACCCCTAAAGCCCTGGCTGCTCCTGTTTGGCCCGCTGTGGAAACCAGGCGCTTCATGTAAGAGCTCACAATGAAAAAATACTAAATAACAAACTCCTTTGAACCTTCTCGCAAAAATTTCCCATCTCTTCGTGTACACATGGGCTTACACACTTACACACACACACACACACACACACACACACACACACACACACACACACACACACACTCCCTTGGTTTCCTGGTGTCACAGTGTCAGATATTCCAGGTTAGAGAGAACACTGGGGAAATTACACTCCTACCTAGGCCTCTAGCGCTGTGAGCACGAGAGAAAGAGGGGAGGGGGGGAGAGAGTCCAGCGAATCTCATGGGTACACCTGTTACCTCAGGGAAGGTGGACAGACAATGAACAGAGGGAAGTAGTGATGGGGTTGGTGGGGAGGGATAGGATGATGGAGTGCAGGAGAGAGCGGGAGGGATTAAAGACAAAGAGGACAGAGAAACAGCAGCAAACCAAACCGGGCCGTTCAATCAGTCCCACAGCCTCTCATTATGCGAGTGGGGATTTCACATCACTGCATGTGAGATATTCTCTGCTTAGACGTATCACCGATTTAACCCACATATGGTGTCATCAATACCGATGGTAGAAAAATGCATGTGTAGCCACATGTGTGTCGGCGAGGATGGAAGGTGCTGGAACATCGCTGCGTGTGCAGAAAAAGAACGTGTTGTTGTCAGTCTGTGCAGATGGACACGGCGGCAGAGCACGTCTGCTGTGTTTGCACAGACTTGGGTCTCTATCAGACGACGTAGACAACGACGGCTAACCCGGCCGTGGACGCGTTGCAGATACTGTTTGTCTGCTTCGACAAACCACAGCAGATTTATTCTCCACATTCTGACTGAAGACTCAGGGCCACAAATGTGCCGCCTGCAAAAACTACAAGAGTTTGTTTGTGTTTATCGTGCACAGAGCACAAAGTTACTGATGATAAATCAGTCGTGTCTTCTTTGGTCAGGATTCCTGATGATGCAGCCATCTTTGTTCTTTAAATATCAGGAGTCACATGTTCTGCACTTGGACACGTTTGCGTGTCAAAAAGGCCTAAACAGTACAAATACGTAGGAAAAGCGGTAAGAGCGGCGATCTTTGCATCAGCGGGTTAAGGAATCATTCTGTGACTTTATTATACGAGTAACTACGATTTAAGGAGGAGCCGTGCGTTCGTTTCTAAGCACGTGAGAGAAGGGGGCTCGCTGAAGGTTCTAGAAACAGTGCAATCAACAGGCTCAAGTGGCTTATTGTCTCAGTGACATACAGACAGAGTCAAAGCTTGTCACCTGATTGGTCTTTAGCAGCGATCTATGCGACTGATGCAGGTGCTTTATTGCGAGCTTCCCGCGGCACTAAAAGCTCCGATTGAAAGTGAAATGGCGGGAGGTGTTTCCAGACGCTTTTCACAAAGCTCAATTGCTTTTGGCTCTGTGGTTAGTCTGACACAAAGTGGCACCGGGAATCAAACCTACAGCCCCACTCTGAGCAGCCACAGCGGGCACTGCCAGGCCGCGCTCGCAAACACACACCCACGCACGCTTCCACGCCGATCCTGCTATAAACACACACACGGTTACTACCAATCACACTGCACTCGCTCATTCACGCGCTTTTCCTGTCTTTTCGTGTCACACGCACACACGTACCCGCCCAGCCGCCCCGGACACGAGTTCTCTGACCCGAGCCGTCTCTCTACCTGTAACAGAGCAGTAATTACAACGTGACACCAGACAGACTACAAACAGCCCTGCAATTAATCCTGCGCAGAGCGGGGAAGGTGTCCGTCTCTACATGTTTCCTGCAGATTCATGAATACAAAGAGTTTCTTACTGCCACAACTTTAGACCTGTGTGAGTAAGGCACACGCCCACAGTCCACGTTTTCTTTACCACAACGAGGTCCTAGTGGCGTGCTCGCTGCCTGCCACGTGACGGCTGAACGAGACTGGACATACAAGCAGGTTATATGTGAAACAGACGACTCAAAACACCGAGCGTGCAGGAGCAGGGCAGTTGCATCTAGGACACGCCCGACTCCTCAACTATAAAGAAAAAACATCTGGATAGCATCCAAAAGGCACACACACACACACACACACACACACACACACACACACACACACACACACACACACACACACACACACACACACTCTCTAATGAAGCCCCGGTAGTGACGAAGAGCAGCAGGGAGCGGCGTGGATCGCCGAAGACAAGCGTGTGCGAGCTTTCGTCGCAGAGTGTGCGTATGTGTGTACGAGCATGTGCGTCTCCGGCGGGATAATTATGGCGCTCCTCAGCAGCTGAGCGTGCCAGATGTACTGGGAGAAGGAGAAGGAGGTGGTGGGGGAGGAGGACGAAGAGGAGGAGGAGGCGCGGCGCAGAGCAGAGAGGGAGCCCAGCACCAGGAGCAATGCAGCAGGGACTATACAGAGTTTTATGTGAATACATTAGTGTGTGTGTGTGTGTGTGTGTGTGTGTGTGTGTGTGTG
>NW_005187785.1:266900-272569 GCF_000239375.1 Pundamilia nyererei | reverse complement strand
GTCAGAGTGTGGTCCCATAAACGACTTCCCTTCACCTGCTGGTCTGGAAAAATCCAACAGTTCATCCATATGTAAAGAAGCACTTAAACTAAAACTGACATAGCTGCGTTAATCCTACCGTAAAACAATAAGACAAGGTACGACCTCTCATGCTCCCAGGACGTGGGGGTGAACACCCTGGAATGTCACAGACCTCCTAGGATGAGACATTCTTTCAATATGCCACCAACTAAACACTTCTACACACAAGTGATTACATGCAGCATTCTACCACATGCAAACTTATATCACTGAAAGATTATACTGACTACTAAATACAATTTTCCATTGACAAACATTTATACTCCGTTGTGAAGCAGCATTGTGAACGCACGCACAGTGACGTGTGAGTGTGCTGAACGCTACAAAGACGGGCTGAAAAAGGAGGGCAGAAAGTAAGAGACTCCTCAGTGGCTGGCTTTGTCACCTCCTCACCCAGGAGGAGGGGAGCAAAGCACCTTGGGAAATTACTGAAAGCAGAATGCATTGATTTA
Source organism: Pundamilia nyererei (assembly GCF_000239375.1). NCBI lineage: Eukaryota > Metazoa > Chordata > Actinopteri > Cichliformes > Cichlidae > Pundamilia > Pundamilia nyererei. The sequence goes on along the minus strand of NW_005187785.1, from coordinate 272,036 downwards.
TCCAGGATGATGTGCATGCATGGCTGTGTGTGTGTTTTTGTCAGAAGGCCTTTGTACTGCAATAAAGAGAACAGCCTGGTCGACATCTGCTTAGAGCCGAAAGACGTATCACCCTTCCTCTCGTAGCCGTGCTCACTCCTGCCTGCTTCTGTGTAATTATGAGTCAAAGAAAACCCTCCAACCTCTCCCAGCGTGTCGCAGCATCCCACCTCCTGCTGTGCTGCTTTAAACCATCCTTTCTTCCTCTGCTGGAACACGAATCAACATAAAGCTGTGAAACCTATTTATTACTTATGATGGCCAGCAGCAGTGACCTCAACAGCCACTCTTTATGCTCTCAGAACACAGTTTTGCATATGTTGAGCTTTCTCCGCCTCTCTGCCATCTCCAGCAGCTCTATAATCACATCACATTTCCTGAACATCCGGCTCGTACAGTGTGCACACCAACACAAAGACCATCACGTTCTTGTTCTAACATTTTGTTTTAAAAGCCTTCATGAGGTGGATCCAACCACAAGTATATAGAGTGCTGTGCAAAAGATGCTGTAAACAAAGAGCTTTCAGAAATATAAACGATTGTTTATTGGCCCCAGTGTATTCTGCAGCAGGACAACGAGCCAAAGTCATGAAGAGCTATCTTCAGCGTGAAGAACAAGAAGTGCTGCAGTGATGCTACGGCCCCCACAGAGCCCCGAGTGTGTCTGGGATTACATGAAGGACGCGAGGGAGCCGACATCCAAGATGTTTGGAACAACCCACCAGCCGAGCTCCTTCAAAGCCTAGAAGAAGGCAAAGGGTGCTCACGCCAAATATGGATTTTTCTTTATTCTCTGCAGTTTGTTGATTGATGATAAGAATGATTAACACTTATTTCTTAAAGCATTGGTTGCTTTACAGCACCTGCCTAAAACCTCTGCACAGAGGTCGCTGTTCTTCTTTGTTCATGCAAGCTTAACATCCTACCACAGCGTGGAAATGTGATCAAAGTTTAGACTTTGACTGCAACACCTCCACATGTTTGTAATATTCTGTCCTGCAGTTGCATCCAGGCTTCAGCTGGCCTCACATTCGACTCTAGATTACTCTGAGAGTTCACCACACCAGCACGCTTTACGGTCGGTATAACGTGCCGTGTCCGGTTTTCTCAGAGGTCTCGTGGTTTGTTCAAATGCAGCCTTGCAAACCCGAGCTGTGCCGCCATCTTCTTCTAGAGATAAGAGGCTTTGCTTCCAAATAAGCCGCACGTGTTCATTCTTTTGATAACGGCACTGTGGTGAACTTTCTCTGAGCACTGGGCAGGCTGGCCCCGGGCTGATGGGACTATGGACCTGAGTTAACACATACTTGAATGTCCCATTTACTGATGGTCACTTAATTAAGTGCATCTGATTAAAAGCACCTGACTGATACTTAGCATCTTAGCTTCTATGGACTTCTTCACAGGAGTGCATGGACCCAACCCCGAGTGGCCGTTCAGGGAATTGTAGTTTTTGGCACGTCCATGCTGATAACTAAACATTTGTTTGACCTGTAACACTGTCAGGAGATCAGCTGGTCCATGATGCACTTAGAAGTTTAGTAAAATATATGAGCAGACTAAATTCTCAGTTTTTAAATAAACCATTTGTGACATATTTGGAAAATATTAGTATTAAAAATTAAACGTAAATCTTGTAACAGTGGTTTTTGCAGCTACATGAAGATACCCGGTGTCATCAACCTCGACACGCGTGCTTTTCTCCACAATCGTAGCTGTGCTACGACTACCTCAGTACAGAAGCATGCAGTACAACCACAGACGGAGTCAACTACAGCAAAACTACATCTATCAGCTGCTTACAGCTGCATTAATAACATACGAAACTCCCACAGTGGACTGACACGTGTGTGTGTGTCTGTGTGTGTCTGTGTGTGTGTGTCTGTGTGTGTGTGTCTGTCTGGCACCATCCTCCTCTCTCTCTGCTGGTTCAAACAAGGCGAGCAAGGTGACCCTGAATCGCAGGCTGTGTGTGTGTGTGTGTGTGTGTGTGTGTGTGTGTGTGTGTGTGTGTGTGTGTGTGTGTGTGTGTGTGTGCATGCGTGTACAGTCCCAGTAATTAACACCAGCCACTAATGAAGTCCAGCTGCTCGGCAAGACGACCGAGTGTGAGCCAAACTCTGCCAGAAACCGCTCTCATCCTCTCCGTCTCTCTGCTCGCGTCTCCGGCTTTAGTCATCCACCCTTCCACGCCTCCACCTTCTCTACATTTCATTTCATATTGATCTGCGTTGCCTCCAAGTCTTCTGCAGTTTCTGTGTCTGCACCTGCACGTTTCCTCTCCTGCGGTGTTCCATCAGTACGAATCTCACTTTATTGATCTTTAATCACCACTATTTTTGTCACTGTGGCAGTTTGTGCTCTCACACTCTGCTGTGCTCTCCTTCTTGTGCCATTACATGATGCTTCTTTCAGTTTTGTTCTATATTTAGCACAGTGCTACTTTTTATTCTGTATAGATTTAAATGAAACGTGTTTTGTTTTGAGATTCAGGGACGAACCGACGAACCGTTGCCTTATTTCCACTGTTTCAGGTAGAAATATCATCTCCATGACTACAGGGTGACTGCGATGATGTGTTTGCAGAGGAACAGCCATCAAGGTATCGTCATCAGGTTCAAGAGCAGCCCAGGAGAACATAGTGATGATCTCTAGTCTCAAACTCATTCGTCTGTACAAATTTACATCCTGAGAAGTTCTGACACGATTTGTTAGATTTCCACACTTCAAACCCAGATGGACTAAACACAAAAAACACAAATGTTTTTCTTAGAGAAGAAAAGGAGGCGCTAACATCTGTGTGTCCTTCTCAACCCCAATGTGAGAAGTTACATGTGTAAAACAACAGGAAAATAACGAGCTAGATTATATTATCCATCTGATAATCCACCACTGGACTTTCGACAGCTCTGTAGATGTTTCTGTAAATTGTTTTTCAACCGTTCTGCGTGGATCACAAGCAGTTTATCTGAATATATTCCTGAAACATGTAAGTGCCGCTGATGGGGTCAAAATAGGCTGAGGATCAGAAACCCGTCAGTCCTGAAAACAGCAACAATCTGAGTGTAACTGTACAAGAATATCTTTATTTACTCAGGTCATGTTTTAAACAGCAGACAGGTCAACGCCCCAGACGGGCTTGAAAAGGAAACATCACCAATAAACATGACTGAAGTTCACACAGTCTGCATCTCTGTCGTACACCGAGCACGGCGGCGTCGTGCTGCACGCCGCACGCTGTAGTAAAGCCTCCTCGGTGCAGCCCATTTAAAGGCTAAACCTTATTGCATTACTGCACAGGCCTAGCAAACGCACGCTCAGTCGCTACCAGCTGTGACAGATGTGCCTGTCACAGGAGAAAATGAATTCAGAATAGTTAGTGAATTAAGCAGGGAGTTAATTGTTGCTTGGCCTCTGTTTATGAAGCGCATAAAGGCAAAGCGCCTTGTTTGTCTTGTGACAATTAGCCAGCACGGTGTGTGTGTGTGTGTGTGTGTGTGTGTGTGTGTGTGTGTGTGTGTGTGTGTGTGTAAAATGGTCCTGTTGTCTTTAGCAGCTGGTGCAGCCACACCTGGACAGCTTGAGAAGGAAAAAGAGGGGGGGGGATGTAAAGGGGGCTGCAGGTAGAGATGCTGTACATCAGCCTGTGCTCAGCCACAGATGCAGCACACGGTGAGAGAGACGTCGCCCATGCAAAGCAGGAAACTTCTATATGTGAGGTAAGAAAGCTGAAGCTGCATATACACATATCCTCGCGAGCAGAGCACACACACTCATTATTTTGTGTTGTGATAGCTATCCTGGTTGGGTCTCTCCCAGACTATTTGTCAGTGTGTCCTATTAGGTTTCCAAACAGCTTGTAATGACTGGTAATAAACAGCAGAAGAAGAAGAAGGTAAATCAAGCGAGAAGACGACAAAATGAGCTCTCCAGGGGACGGCTGTGCTCCCAGCCTCCAGAACACTCACACACACGCAGAAATACACCAACAATCCTGTCGACGTATTCATGCAGTCAATAAAAGCGACAGTGGCAGGTTATGGGCGCTAACAAAGAGCAAACGTGTCACTGTAACAGAGTCAGAGCAGTTAGAGGAAATGTGCGACTGAGCAGATAAAACTGCACGCTAGCAACACGTTAGCTTACGGCCAGGAAGTTGTGACTGTTACGTAAAAACGTACATTTTAAATAAACTAAATCCACAAATGAAAGAATCTGATTTGGTCAAAACTAACACTCGGTTCGTCTCTCCTCCCATCCTCCTTCATCCAGCCCTCTGCGGTCCCCTCGCTCTCTCCCGCTCTTCGTTCCCTTGTCCCTTCATCATCACTCCCTTCCTCCCTCTGGTGTCACAGCTCACTGGCTCCAGGTGGTGAGGGAGGAAGGGAGGAAGGGATGTAGGGAAGGATGGATGGAGGAGGAACTGAAGGCAGGAGGAGGGGTTTCTGTCATCTGTCCCTATGTTGATGCCACCACGATGAAGAGCGACATGCTGCTCGGCGTTTGCTGTTTCATTTCTTTCATGTAATCTCGAGATAAACCAACTCCTTGGTCAAATTCTGTGAAACAGCCGCTTTATCCTGTCCTACATTCACTTAGACATAAATATTCCAACATGACGCTCACGTGTTTGTAAACTAGAAGCTGTGTTTAAGCAGTAAAAGCAGTATTAACGGTGTTATAGCAGCTCTACTGACGGCAGAGGGCCGGAGTGAAGGAGTTTAAGTAGCTTTTACTACTTCACAGCACCAACTCTCGTCGTTGGTGATACAACTGATCACAAGCCAGACAACGAGACCGTTTTTCCTCCGACAGGCCGTCCGCTTCCTTCAAGACGCGAAAAAAAGTAACAACGTCCAAATCAGGATTTAGCATGTGTGAAACTCCAAGATGAGTTTGGACGCCTCCTCACTGAGCACACAGCGATGCACTTTCTTCAGCTCAGATGCTGGTTATTCAGCAACGACAGCAGCCGGAGCATCTTATTAGTGCAGGTGCAGCAGGGCAGAAGAGAACAGCAACGCTGCTAGCCTGTGGCAAAGACGCTCATACACACACACACACACACACACACACACACACACACACACACACACA
>NW_005187785.1:261297-266880 GCF_000239375.1 Pundamilia nyererei | reverse complement strand
ACACACACACACACACACACACACACACACACACACACACACACACACACGAGTGAGCCCTCAACCACATTATCCACCTCCATTGACTCTAAAAGCTTCTTACTCGCCTCATTAAGTCTTCAGTGACACAAAGTAACCACACCAGACCCGCGCAGCACCACACACACACACACCTATCTGTACGTGTGTGTGTGTGTGTCTGCACACTGGTGTTAAAGGGGGGGAGCTTAGAAATGTTTGTACAGACACACATCGGCTCAGCCGCAGCCCGTGGGACGGCTGCTTAGACATTACTAGTCAAGCGCGTCGCAGATTTGACTGCAGGCTAACAGACAGGTTGAATGCAGGTTTGAAACGCCAAATAAATGCAACCTCCAGGTAGAAAATAAAAGCAAGCCAGTATTATTTAATGCCCTGGTTCACACAGGGCTTCATAAACTATTTATGGTCTTCACCCAAAGTCACCATCAAATTTAAAAGGTGAGCGCGCTGGTGCTTTAACTGAAATGTGCCCAGCTTCATTCAGGGAGCTTTAAGATGCTGTTGCAGGGGCAGCGATGGCCACGTGTGCATCTGACCAGCTACAAAGTTCATCAGAAATGTAAAGGATGTAAATAAGGGGAGCTGCAGTTATTATGGTGCATTGATGTAAATAGGTAAGTAAAGCTCATGCTGAGGACACATCATTAGCCACCGCACTCCACAGGGAACACTTAGATCCAGGTGAGTGGCCACTCGATACCTCCAAGGCATCTGTGTGTGGGTGTGTGTGGGTGTGTGTGTGTGTGTGTGCGTGTGGTGTGTATGAGGTAGGGAGGACAATGAAGCATGCAGCTAGCAGCGGGGATTGGGGTGAATGAAGATCTGAGGTGAGGTAACTATGCAAAGATTCAGCCTGACTGTGTTATTACGCACACTGACTCCTGCACTGCACCTTTATTTTCCACATCATGCACTGTGACTGTGTTCTACCCCTGAACTCAGTAACACAAGAAAAAAGCTCATGAATACTGATACTAGTCTGTATGTTCAAAAGCAGTAAAATGTTCATGATGATGGGCAGGCAGTGGGACAGCGTAATGCTGCCTTGCTCATAGTGGGAGACAGAAAGGGGACAAACCTTGCCGACAGGCGGGCTCTTCTACAGGCCATCCGTTTGGCAGGTGGGGATGAGGAGAGAATGGGCACAATTAGTTATCTGTACTGTGAACGTGCAGCGTGTGGGGAGGAGGCAAACGCAGTGTTAAAGGTAAAGGAGCTCGCTGTCATCAACAAATACTGAGTGAACCTCATCGTCCCACAGAAAACATCAGCGACACTGAAACTCTTTCAGAACAGCTGCTGCAGACTGATGTGAGGAAATCTGTCAGATACTTTTAACGCTCTGATCGCCTCCAGTAAATATGACACGGGAGCGTAGCTAAGGCTTAAAGCTGACCTACAGAGATGCACAGGAACAAACTGATGCAGGCGAGTCGAGGAAGACAAAGGTCTGAGACGAAGACAGCAAGGACACTTAGCTGCATCAAAGTGAGCATTATAACCAGTATGCTAATTGGAGACTGGTCCCTGATTAGTACCAATGGAAAGGGCTGACAACATGCTGCGTGTGTGTGTGCGCTGTCTGTCTGTGTGTGTGTGTGTCTGAGAAAGTGAGGCCTCATGCTGTGAAATCTAGACTGAGGTGATTAGTAAAGCATTAGTGGCTGCATGCAACACTCAGAACACGCTGTCAAGGACCTTATTTACACGCGTGTGTGTGTGTGTGTGTGTGTGTGTGTGTGTGTGTGTACGGAGGGGTCTTTTAAAGGTATAATACATCATTTCAAAATGAGCGGTCTGCTCTAAACCACAAAACGGGGACAACACGTGTATGCTCCTTTATTCTGTGAAAACAAAATGGATTTGCACACACACACACACACTCTCACACACACACACACACACACACACACACGCACGCACGCACGCACGCACGCACGCACGCACGCACGCACGCACGCACGCACACACACACACACACACACCGGCTCTTGTCTTCACCTCACACTATCACACAGGGAGGGAACTTCTTCATGATGTGCAGCTGCACAGCAGAAAACAATACAGTCTGCCAAAAGTCGCTGCGCTGCAGTCCAAGGAGACAGACACACACACACACACACACACACACACACACACACACACACACACACACACACACACACACACACACACACAATGAGAAGGAGGCAGAGGAGGCGACAGAAAGACGAAGACAAGCGAGTGAGCCACACATTAGAGGAGCTGCTCCGATGTCGCTCTTGGTCTTGGTGGCTCGGAGCAGAACGGGCCCATCGAACAGAATCAACAGGCCTCCTGTCAGCGCGGAGCTCACTGCGAGCGCAGAGATTATTCCTCCGTTTCAGCTCCTCCACCACTCTGAGCTCTGCCTCCCTCTATCTGGGTTTTTCGTCATCTTGTCCTAACCCCCTCGTATCGTCTCCTCGCGTGTCCGAAACACAAGAACACGCTTTGTCTTTTACGTGCTCGTCTCCTCTCCACCTGCTCAGAAATATTGGAGACTAGAAAAGCTGCACACACACTGCTCTGTGATCACACACACACGCACAGGTGGGATCTGCACTTACTGTGCATGAAAAACCTGCAACAGCAGACGTTTGTAGTCTTGCAGGAGCACGTTACAGAGACGGAGGCCGTGCCGGTTCTCATCTCAAAGACGATTGAACCGTCTGTCCTCGGTTATATAAAACGCACAGATTGTCCAATGTTAATTATTAAACCAGATGTAAACACATTATTCTTTGCTTTCTTTAGTATATAGTGTCCTGGCCCTTAGGCTGCTGTCTCTCACACACAACAGTCTCCAATGGCAGCTTTGTACCAGAGGCAGAAATGGATAGCTCAATTTCTTTCTCTCCATCGCTCCTCAGTGTGTGGGAGATGGACTGAGGCTGTGTGTGAATGTGTCCATGTGTGTCTTTAAACAGTGTGAAGTGTGGGCATTTCCACTCCACCACACCATTATTCTGTGTTGAGTAGCTGCATAAAGCACTTTCACTGGTCCAGCCTTACAGCCGGCCTCGCAGGTTAATGCAGCGGCCACAGGTGCGATCCCTGTCACGTTTCCTCGCTGTAAACTAGATATCTGCTCACAATTTCCTCTTGGTTTTCAGATGAGTCGTATCAGTAAATAATAACATCATCGTGCGGCAGAAACCATCGTGTTGCTGTTCATTTCTTTTAGCCCCCTGCATCCTTCTTGAATGATCTCTCCTTCCCTCCTAGAGCGCCTCCGTTTCCTCCTCCCTCCCGCTCTGCCTCCAGAGCAGGGCACTGACCACATGGTGTTTTAATTAACGTTGTGCAGTGCAAGAGCCGAGGCTGGCGCGAACACACACAGGGCGTGACTGCACCATCACAGTGAAGCTGAACGTTTGGGCTGAGAGCTGTAATATTAAGTGTTGCAGGCAGGCCGGCATGTGGCAGTGATCTCAGGTTTAGCATCATTACTAATGTACGTGAATAATCCGGTGATGTCTTTATGAAGACCCGCCTTTCTCTGAACAGCAGCACGCTGACCAGTCTGACCTGATGGGCACGACGAGATGAACACCGACATGTTTCCTGAATCTGTCTAAAAACGTCTTAATGTGAAAAAGTGTTTTTAATGAAGTGAAGAAAAGATTTTGTAGCAACAAAATAAACTGATTCTGTTCATCTGGACGTCATCAGGTGACGTCATCATCTCGATTATTTGATGATATTTATTTAACAATAACAATGTGTTGAATAATGACTTTAAAGATTGCACTATTTTATATTATTTTTTGACAAATACTGATAACAGTGCAAATGTTTGCAGTACAAGAAATCAATGAAAAATGGAAACATCTGTTTAGTGAGCTTTGCAGTGTTGCTCTGTGGTGCAGCTACACTGTAGCAAAGTTTACACACTGTGTCTACTTGATCCACGTCTGACTGAACCCATAATGTTTCCACACCACTCAAGTTTTTTTTACCTCTTTTCAACCAGCAGCAGTCACTCTCCTCTCCAAATAACTTCTGCTGAGCTTTCCGAGCTTCCCTCGTGTCCTCTTAATTGTTGTGACACGTGTTCGAAACGCAGAGAGGTGCGCTCGATTTGCCACACGGAGCAGCGCGGGAGTAAAGCACGAGGGAGGGGCTAATAATCGGCTCAGTCATTTTTAATGATCGTTGAAAGCCCAGATCGTAATCGAGATTACAATTCGATTAATTGAGCAGCCCTACCTTAAGCACCAGTGTTGTTTTTCAGTAAAGTGAGGGGTAAATATGTCACCTGAGCTGTTTTTGGGCCCAAACACGAGCGGCGCGTCCCTGCTTGTAAATATTTTCCTCGGAGCTGCAGGGATTCCTCTCTAGACTTCCCACGTTGACCCTCTGTCTGCCTGTGTGTTGTGTCTCTTTCTCTTCCTGACAGCGTAATTAACAGGACCGTGGGGTGCACCGTGTATTACCCACGGAGCGATGTGACAATCACATTACTGGACTGAGTTAGCCGGTAGGAGCTGGCCTCCTCCCTTCAAGCAGTCAGAACTGTCAACGTAAAAACACTGAATCACTGTTTCACTCGGACGTTACATTGTTGGACTTGTGTTTCTGTGACACGCAGACGTGCAGCGGCCGAGCTGCGTGACAATCTGAGGCGAGCGCACTTACAAGTGTCGGAGTTCCTGAATGTGAGAGCTGATTATCGAGGGCGCCTGATACGACCGTTGAACAGGCGCTAACACTCACCAAGTGACACAGTCAGTCGCTGCTGCCCCCTAATCGTGCACGTCCACAGGCTGAGCATGTGCACGAGCGTAGCCGTCAGAATCAGAGCGTCAGGCCATAAACTCACAACATTCAAACAGCACAACTTAAACTCGAAACGTCCCGCCTGTGACACACAGGAAACAAAGTGACACGAACCTGTGTGATGAAGGAAAATGTAGACACTTTAACAGAGGGAACAATCCTTTTACATCAACAGGTTACAGCCGAGCAGCTCTGGCCACTCACCACCTGCATTCATCTCCGTTTCATTTATTACTGTAAACTCGTTAGTGCCGCGGCGACCGAGAGAAGGAAACGATCTGCGGTGGAGACGAGCATCTGCTCATTTTCTTTTCATCGGCGCTTTCAGACTAAATAAGATCTTCGTTGAAGAGTGGGGGAGGAAAGGGCTGCGGGAAATGTAAGAGGAACTGGGCAAGCTCTTAAAAATAATCTGCCTCAATTTCATAATTAATCTGCGCTAGGTTTTCACACAATTAGCACGTTAATTAACCCAAAACTGCCACCACTGTGCAGGGATGTGTGCGTGTCTACGCTGCAGAGAGAACAACGAGTTAGACGTCAGACTGAGTGGAAGATCAGGGCGGAGGAAAGTGGCGAGCACTGGGTGGAGGACAAAGGTGAGGAGGTGAGGGGGGAACGAGAGAGGAACACGGGGGAGGAGGAGGAGGGCCAGGATAACGGTCATGTGGTGAAGAGCGAAGAAGACGGACGGCAGGTAGAAGACACGGACGCTTCCTCCATACCTGCTTCATGCCCTGG
>NW_005187785.1:247125-260905 GCF_000239375.1 Pundamilia nyererei | reverse complement strand
TTCTGTTGGTTTTTGTCTTTTGCCCTTCTCCCCCGTCCCTCTTCTCAGCTGTTTCTCTTTCCCTCTTTCTTTCCCCCAGTCAAGTCTGTCCCATATTCAGTAAGTGAAAATAAAATAAACAATAAAAGGTGAATCAAATGGACCATTACGGCAAGACTGGGATGGTCAGTTTGGTAAAGTCCATCTGTTGGGCATCTTTCTTTGCCTTTAGACAACAATTCTGATGCAAAAGAGCCAAACGGGACAGGCCAAAAAAAAAAAAAAAAAAACACGGACGCTGCAGCTGTGGCAGGTGTTTGATAGCAAGTGGGGGCGGGGCCACACACTAGGGAGTGAAGTAAAAGTTATTCCAGCTGTGCTGATGTTTGGAGCCTCTCTTCTCCAGACGCCACACACACACACTCAGGTCTGGCGAGGGGCTGCAGATCAACCCACAGGTCCACCTCGTTAATCTCCATGACGACAGAGATGCTAAGGCAGCAAATTAGCAGAAAGGGGAGAAAACGGGAATCTCACAAAAGAGTCAGGTCTTAAACACACACACCGTCGACCTTTGCTCCCCTGTGATGATAATGGAATTAAATGAAGAAACTCAGCGGCGCTGCAGCGGCGCGCTCGTGCAGACAAACATGGATTTACTGTGCAGCGTGTTCGTTTGTGTCATCCTGTCCAAACCTAAAAGCATCACCTGCGACCTGCATCATCATATAAAGGTTTAGACACTCGTATTACGTTTGAGTCAGCTGTAAGAGTACGATGATTCTCCAACGTTTGATCTGTAGTCGTGGCTGCTCCTCACAGCCCACCAGACAAAAAGGTCTTTGTTTCACCGTCTGTCTCACCTCTGTGTTCATGTGAGTGCATGCTTGTGCTTTCATGCTTCCAGAGTGCCATCACACATTCACAATGGCTGGGTTCACACCAAACTCTGAAGTCACGCACACGGAAAAGAAAAGCACCTCACTCACCGATCATGTGATTGGCAACGTGAATCTGGATCTCTCTTTCTGTCTCGAACGTCATTTGGCATTTAATACACTGGTAGGTCTTTTTCTATAACAGAAGGAACACAGGAGACTGGTCAGTGCAATAAAGCTAATGAGAAACAGGCTTACATGTTAGCACATCAGACACACACAGACAGACTGCACAGGAATGAAAGAATTATTAGTGCAGTGAAAGCTACCAGAGAAAAGTGGAAAAGGCTAAAAATAAAACTGCACTTTTCCGCACTTGCAGTCATCCCTGCACATATGAGACATTTCAACCTCACAAATTCTTGCACTGAAAGTCCAAGTCTTTGGAGGGTTGGGAAAGGAAGAGAAGGTATGCAGCTACACAAACACCAAAGCTGGATCGAAAGCAAGAGAAGGAAATGAAAAAAGGAGGGTGTGAACGCGAACGAGATGAAGGGAAGAAGCGATGAAAGAGAAGGAAAAAAGGACAAAGGAGAGAGAGAAGGAGCTACAGAGAGAGGAACCAGAGGCTCTGCTTATCCATTCATAGCACAGAGTGATCACTCATGCACAAACACATACAAGATACACAAAGGCCCCACTTCCACTGTGTCTCTGCTGCTTCAGCCTGCTAGGATGACTACACACACACACACACACACACACACACACACACACACACACAAATCCTACTTTGTCTGCTTTGTGCTGTTAGACTAAGCAGAAACAAAGGTGCAGGTAAGACAGAGGGTCCCTGGGAACTGTCTCTCAACACACACGTGCTCGCTTGCAAGTACACACACTCACACACTCAGTCACACACACTCTCATACACTCAGTCACACACAGACACGCGGCAGGTCCCGGGGAGCCTGACTGTCAATATCAAGTAGAGCGAACAGCTCCCACAATGCCTCAGCACGCCCCAGCCGCAGGACCCAGTGGGCTCAGCTGACACACACCCACGTACGTGTGGAAGCTGCAGACTTATACACAACCTCGTGCACACACAGAGTTCAGGAGCGTCGTTTGCAACCTTGGAAATGGAAACACTGGCCTCTATCACTCTGCTGGATCACACCAAGAGCTTTTATACATTTGACCTTTCTGTGCGTAGCTGCCTCCTTCTCTTTTGCAGACACCGTTATTTCTATGGAAACGTGCCCTCTCACTGTTTCTCACCTTAGGAGCAGGTGAAACCTCGGCCTTCTTTCCTGCTGCGCTGGTTTCAGGACTGATCTCCGGATGATCCGTCTGGACGTGGTTCTCCAAGTCCTCCAGGCTTTCAAACTTCACCCCGCACTCTGGACACCTCAGCCCAGCCGCGGCCTTCTCCGCCTGCGCGTCCCCGGGCGTGACGGCTCCTCCCTGGCTGGGACTCTGGCCGTTCGTGCCCCTGATGTGATTTGAGCATTTGATTTGTTTTAGCTGATTTCAGTGATTCTAACTGATGCTAAACAAAAAGGATTTCTTCACTAACTTTGGTAGTTTTAGGAAGTATCTGTGCAGTTTGTGACAGCTGGAGCAGAAAATCTGAATAAACTGGGCAGGTTTTTGAAAGATATTTCAAATATTCATATACTTTTCATAAGAAATGCACCCAATAAACGTGTGCCGAGTTACCCTGTGCCAGGCAAAGCTTCCAAACAGGAGAGGCATTCATTCTTGACTTTAGTCATTATTCTTTCCCACAGAGGGCTGAGTCATGCTGCAGCCCTGTTCACAGCATTGCTGCCTACCTGCTCATGCACCCAGCACAGAGGCCGTAAGGCAGGCCGTTGACATCCAGCTTCACCAGCTCGCCTTTGTTCTTGAACTCCTTGAGGCAGAAGGCGCACTTATACAGCTTGTGCTGCTGCAGCTGCCCATTAGGGGAAGAAGAGGCAGAGCCGTTTCCTCCAGCTAGTCCTCCATTCCCGCCTCCGACCGCAGCTCCTCCCAGCGCCGCGCCCGAGGAGATCTTCTGCATGTGGAAGGTGCCGTGGATTTTCAGCTCTAGCGTGGAGGTGACCGTCTGCATGCAGACGACGCAGCGGAAGCCGGTGAGGGAGTTGCGGAGGTCGGGGTGCATCTGGCAATGCTCTATGAACTCCTCTTCGCTCTGCAAGGGCATCTTACAGATTCGACAGGTTCCCGTGTCCAAGCTTTTACTGTGGGTCACCTGAAGAGAGGGAGCACAGACGATTAACACGACCGTGACCAGTTACAAGACACGGCGTTGCTTTTTTCAGTAACGAGTATCCTAACTAATCACTATTCCTATCGTTACAACGCCGTTACCTTTACTAACAAGAAAACTGAAGCTGTGTTCAGTTTATCTTATATCAGCTGCAAAGAAGTAGCTGTAAGTAACCCTTTTTTGAAGAAGTAACTAGTAACTGTAATTAATTACTTTTTCAAAGTAACTTGCCCAACACTGACCGTGACACATCAAAACACCTCAGACGAAGAAGTCACTTTGATAAAAGCTCAACATCAGCATCACTGATAAGTGACGAAGGCTGCGTAACAAACCGCCTCTCTGAGGAGTATCGAGCTCTAAATTCAAAGCAGCCAAAGACGAGTCAGGATGCAAATCTAGGCGCAGAAAGAGAAAACGGCAAAAACGTCGCGCACGCAGAAACGTGTCTGCACCGCTGCACCTGCAGGGCCAACCGCGCTGCACCTGCTGCTCAGTGGAAAGTACTTGTCACAAGTCTGAAGTACCTTGTGCTCGGTGAGGGTCAGCAGAGAGGGGAAGCGCTCGCCACAGATGGGACACATGTAGTGTTTGGCGGGGCCGCGGTGCGTCTGAGCGTGCTCACGAAGCCCGTTCTCAGAGAAGAAGGTTCGGGAGCACACGTTGCACTTGTGGTTTCCTTTGATGAAGTCCGCCTTCTTCTTTCGAGAACCTGTTGTACAAAATTAAGACGCATAATCACAAATACGATAACAACACAGAGGACTCGCTTCCTGACGATGACAGAGTACGACAGCATCGTTACCGGCGTCGTCTTCTCCCGGCCGGATGTTGTGGTCACGCAGTCGGTGGTTCTGCAGCAGGGACTCCATGGTGTAGGCAGCGCCGCAGATATCGCAGGCGTACATGGGCTCTGAATTATCCAGCTCCTCCTCTCCTCCGCTCGCCTCGTGGCTGTTGGCTGCATCTCCCCCCTGGCTCGACCCTCCTCCCACCGCTGCGCTCTTCAGCAGCATGTTCTGCAAGTCGGCTTGCTCGGCAGCTGCAACCGTCGCTCTCTCCACGCTTCCTGCTCCTCCGTTGCCACTTCCTCCTCCTCCTCGCTTGGAGGTCTGCGCCAAACCGTTAGGCGTCCCGTTCTGGCTCCCGCTGCTCCCGGTGCCGCCTCCATTGCCGGTGATGTTGCTGCCATCGAAGACGCAGTGCTTTTCTCTCAGGTGTCTCTCCAGCAGTGAGATGGCGTGGAAAGCTTTGCCGCAGAAGCGGCACGTGAACTTCTTGCTGTGCGTGGTGATGTGACACTGGAGCTCCACTTCTGTTCCAAAGCTCTCCCCGCAGAAGATGCACTTCCGGGGCTTGAGTCCTGTCAGTCAAAGATCAAGTTATCGTGAAGATGAATCCGTGGCACAGGAACGGGAAATATCAGACATTCTTTTCACATCGTAATCGTGTATTTGTTAAACGTAACGCGGCACAGCTGGACAGTACCTGCACCGAGACCTCCCGGGAGGCCCGACCTTTGGCCCAGATGGTTATGTTTAACGTGCAGCTGAAGATCCGTCTCCTTCCTAAAGTCCCAGGCACAAGCTGTGCAGCGAAACAGCTTCTTCTCGTTGCTGTGCTTCACTGCCAAATGCACCTGGATGTGAGGCCAGAGAAACAAACTCTTGAGCAGATAAACTTTGCATCTTTCGGGATTCGTGTCTGCAAAAGGTCACACTCAACAACGAGCCACGTGTCGTTTACCTGTATAGACACCTTGGAGTCAAAGACCTCCTGGCAGAGAGTGCAGTGGTACAAGACAAACGTGTGCATGTCGAGCAGGTGTTTCTGCAGGTCGTCCACCGACGAGAACTGTTTATCGCAGCTCTCGCACACATACTGGGTGGACGTGGTGGTGTAGTGTACCGTCAGGTGTTGGAGCAACGCCTCCTGTGACTCAAAGTCCTCCTTGTTGCACTGGGGGCAGGACTGGCGCCTCAGCAACATCTCCAGGTGCGACTTGAGGTGGGCCTGGAAACCCTCAAAACTAGCAAACCGCAGATCGCACTGGTTGCAGGGATAATCTCCGTTGCTCCCCATGGATGGAGTGGAGTCCCCTCCGAGCCTGTGGCGTTTCGGGGAGGAGATCTCGACGTCCGACGAGGCGGGGCTCAGGTCTGCGACTTTGGCTTGCCGTTTGTTGTTGGCCAGCGGGATGTTCTTGTGGTTCTCCTTTATGTGCTTGGTGAGCTTGAGGAGTGAGCCGAAGATAGGAGAGTTGGTGCAGTAAGGGCAGGAGTAAACCTGTGCGTGGATAATAACTCTTTACTTTTTTTAAAGATTATGATGCAATACGCCGAGTCGTCACACAGCGACCGACAAAAGTCATTTCAACCACTGCGAGCTTACAG
The DNA here is from genome assembly GCF_000239375.1 of Pundamilia nyererei. Classification (NCBI taxonomy): domain Eukaryota; kingdom Metazoa; phylum Chordata; class Actinopteri; order Cichliformes; family Cichlidae; genus Pundamilia; species Pundamilia nyererei. The sequence goes on along the minus strand of NW_005187785.1, from coordinate 255,377 downwards.
ACAGAATCACGTCAGTGTGTTAATGAGTTATGAACGCTGGCTAACAGCTACTCGAAGTGTCTTTGTAGTGTGAACAGTGTGTCAAACAGCAGCAGGTTTCAGTGTTTCCACTGTGAACTGTGGGTTAAAAAGTCTCAGTCCGACTAACAAACGACAGGATACGGGAACTGAATAACTAACGAGGAGGGCGAGCTGCGTTTCTTCTTCTTACTGGTTACACTTAACAGATTTTACAGTTTTTCCTCACCTCCATGAAGGACTGAGATCCAGCCTGAAGTATGGGAGACTCGAGTTTGGCCACCGCTCCACCTGATGCACTTCCTCCACCTGTTGCGGAGGTGCAGTGTGTCTGCTGAATGTGCTCTGTCAGCGAGGACTCTGTCAGGAAACCCATTGAGCACTGGTTGCAGAAGAAGGCATGGTTCCCTTCTAGGATGGAGAAGCTCACTTTAATCGTTGCAGCAACAACAGTCACAGGAAATGATGACACTGTACTTAACACCATGTAACCGACAAGCAGCTCACAGCTGACCTGATGCAGCTCATGCTTAACCCTTTAAGACCTACCATAGAACCAAGTCCACCAGAGCTTATTTTATATGTTTACATGCTGTGGAGCCATTTTTGGGAGCATTTCAAGTTGCTGTACATCAATGCGACCATTATAGCCCAGATTTGAATAATATGTCTGCATTAAGTGCATAGTAATTACATAAATTGCAAAAAACTACAAAAAAATTGAAAATCGTTTTTGTTTTTTTAACATATATTTCTAGTTAGAGAAATTTAAAAAAAGTTGCACAAGATAGTTTCCCACCACAGGAAATTTATTTTGAGTGTCTTCATAGTTTTATTTTTGAAATACACCAATTTTTATACACTGCAGGAAAAACGAAAATAAATATTATAAAAAAGCAGCATATGCATCAAAATAAACTATTTCCAGCAGTGCAATATGAGTCCTCAGCATCCCAGAAACGACACAGAAAGTCATAAAGTCAAACATAACTTTTAAAAACACCAGTATAGGCTCATGAGGCCCTGATGGTAAAAAACTACATTTCCGTAAAAATGACGTCACTTCTGGTTTCGGGCAGGTAATGGCGGACATGCGATCGTTCGCACTGACGTCTATTCCAACGTAGGAAGTGTTACGAACAGCTGATCGGATCAGCAAAGCCTGTTTCTGAATATTATGTTTTTGTTGCTGCAAGTGCTTTTTATGCAGTTTTGCAAAGCTTTATGTGGAAGGAAATCGTGACCGAGGACAAGCTGATGGCATAAGATGTAAGTACAACTCCTCCGGTTTCATATGCAAAAAAATTTATTGCACTAGCTTACGCGGTTGCAGTGCTACCGAGATTTAAAAATAGTTACGCAAAACAGAGCGTGTCCGCTCCGACCGGCTTTAAACACACCTAGTGTGGTGGATCCTGCCATGATGCCACCGGGCAGGCAGTGGGAAACCCTGATGTGCTCTTGCAGAGAGTTGATGTCCCCGAACATGTCGGGACAGTAGTTGCAGTGGAACGCCGTGACGTTGGTGAACTGCAGCAGAGGAAAAGCCGCCGCCGCCGCACCCACCGTTCCTCCGCTCGCACGGTGAGCTTTGCGCACGTGCTCGTTGAGGTTGTAGAGCGTCGGCAGAGTTTCCAAGCAGAGCTGACACGTGTGGCTCTGTTGCGGCTTATCTGCATGGATGGTCTTCAAGTGGATCTCCAGCACTGCCAGACTGTGGAAGTCTCTCTTTGAGCAGTAAGGGCAAGAGTACGTCACTTTACCCCAGGATCCTCCCCCGCCTGCACAGACACAAAAGGTACTTTAGTGAGACTAACTGGTAACTGTGCAGTTACTTTGCAGATAAGTGGCTAACGCACCTCCGCCTTGATGGCCCAGGTTTATCCCCACGTCCTCGCCGGTATCGCCGCCTCTCCTGCGGCTGCGTTCGCTGCCCTGGCTGTGCTTTAGTGTGGAGTCGGGGGTGGAGCCTCTCTCCAGGCTGGCGCTGGAGTCTGGAGTGGCTGAGCTCATTGAGGCGACGCTGCCCAGCGCTGGGTCGGGACTGGCAGCGCTGTGATTAGACGAATCGGGCTGGCGATGGCTGTCTAGGTGGCAGTACACGTCCTCGACGGAGGGGAACTGCTCCGAGCAGACCGGGCATCTGTGGACACAGAAAAGGCCAGAGGTGAGTATGGTTATCAAAGTGGTGAGCGGAGAAGTTTGAGAGGTAAAGCTCTGCAGTACTTGTGTTTGCGGTTAGCGTGCTGCGTTTCAATATGCGTGAGGAGCGAAGCCTCGTCAAGGAAGATCTCAGGACAGTGGATGCACTGCAGGTCGGCCCGGTCCGACAGCTGGGGGTGTCTGGTCAGGACGTGTTTTTCCAGCTCGTCAGTCTGACTGAACGTCTCCTCGCAGTAATCGCACATGTACAGGTCCTGCTCCAGGTCGCCGTCTCCTCCCGCTCCCTTCTTTCCTCCATCTCTCTCGCTCCTCAGAGCGAGATGCTCTCTGTTCTTACGGTGAGCCTGCGGAGTCACAGACATTCAGACGCGAGGACGCACGTGCAGGAACAATACTCGCATGCAGTCGTGCAGTGCACCTCATGGTCAGTGCCACAGGTAACACTTACCTGCATGTGGCTCTGCAGCGACGAGGTGGAGGAAAAGCCACGCTTGCACACACTGCACTTAAACGGTTTGCTGGAGCTGGGCGGGGCATTGAAACAAGAATCAGCACCGATTCTGAGCGCTTTATTGTGCTGACAGGTTCAGAAGCAGTTACCTGTGCGTCTTCAGGTGGATCTTTAGGTGATCAGAGCGAGAGAAAGCAGCCTCACACTCCTGACAGCTGTACTTCTTATCTCCTGAATCATTGAAAGGCAAAAGCTTCACTGATGATGTTAAAGCAGAAACTAGACCTACAGTTTTCCTTCCTCTCTGCTTCATCGAATAACAACTTCACAAACATCATAGTTTGTAGTTCTCAGACAATCCTGACATGTAGGATTAAAAACAGGGATAGAAGACGTGCCGGAGAACTGAAACGCTGGCCAGCAGCTCGTCTCAGGCGAGATGTCCGGACGTACCTGTGTGGAGCTTGACGTGGCGGTCTCGGCTCCGCTTGTGTTTAAACAGACGGCTGCAGAAGGTGCACTTGAAAGGCAGCTTGTCGCTGTGGATCTGCTCGTGTCGCTTCAAGTAGCTCAGGCGGCTGAGAGAGACCAGCGACAACGTTTATTGTGTTATTGCAGCAACACTTACAGTGATTTAACAAAAGCACTGTGTCAAAGTAACTGGATGTATCAGACATCTACGAACCGTCTTTACAAAGCGTTGGTTGGAAAAGGACGCTAGCGAGGACAGAGTGGGTAATACAGAGGATGATGATGATGATGACGGTGTGTGCGTGACAGCTGTTCTTAAAATGGTTCTTGACTCAGTCCCCCGAGAGGTGAGTGAGAAACGTATTCACCTCACTCCCTTTACTGTTTGCCTTAGTGGTCCGTGTGTTACCATGGCGATACTGAGAATGCACGCTGATTTTCATAAGCATGGAGATGCATCTGAACGTGTTACTGTTTCCTTCTACTACCTGCAGACGTTTCCGAAGCCAAACATCTGAACGTGGTACCTGAAGGACTTGTCACAGAACTGGCACGGGTACGGCAGGCCCGCTCCTCCCTCCTCCTCGCCGCCAGTGGCCATGCCAAGGTCACAGCAGCCATCGGGTATCTGCGAAGGCGATGCCACATCCTTACTGGAGGGCGAGGAAGGCACCCAGGATAAACCTGCTGGGTCATCATCACCGTCTGAGACAGGGAGACACAGAAAGTTTACAAGGAGTAACTGCGCCCCCCTTTTTTAAAATCACAGCTGCAGATCAGCGAGTAAAAACTAACCCCGTCAGAAACAGCGGGGAAACAACACTTTCACCTTTCTTGGAATGCAAAAGGGGGAGAAAGAGTCTGCGGAAGGTAAAAACATACAAATACAAAGACGAAAACAGGAGGATGGAACGAAACTGAAGGTGGAGAGAGAACCAGAGCCGCTCGGGCATCAGCAACATCTAAATAGAAAGCTCCAAGAACTACGTATCCCCGAAGGAGCCCAGAAATAAGGACAGAGTGTATTTTCTCTCCCTTCGTTCTCCCTTGTTCCCTCCTTCTCCTCGCCTCCCTCCTCCCCCGTACCTCCGTCTGTCCCCGAGGACCATAGATCCGCCTCATCATATTTTCATTAGGGCCTTGGCAGATTGAAACGTCGCAAAAGCGATTAGATGATGTGGAGAGCAGAGCGGAAAGATGGCGATATTCACTCCCTTTATCTGTCATACATAGGAGATTATGCACTGCTCTTTTCCTGTTTTCCTCCCTCGCTCTCCTTCTTTCTCCCTCCTGTGCAGTCTGGCACAGAGGCGACAAAAAGGCCACGACTCCTTTAATAGACACTTCAGAATGGATTTGAGGCGACAAAAGAGAGGGCTGAATAATGCTTGATATTGTTCTGTTTCTCTTTGTGCGCTCTGCGACGGAGCACAGCGTGGCTATTTAGCATTTGCCTGAAAAATGTAAAGGAGCGAGGAGATCAGAGAGGAAAGGAGACGTTGTTGTCTTTGCTTTTATCTGACGGCTTTATCAACTGGGCCAGCAACCAATCACAGAGAAGACATTTGTGCCAAGATTCACTACGAGCGCAATATTTCTGCAGCCCGACGCCCTGTGTGCGTTACACAAGTTTGATCGTTTTAGAAATCTCTCCCAGCGCACGCACATGCACGCACGCACATGCACGCACGCACACGTGCACACGCGCGCACACGTGCACACGCACACCCGCACACACACGCACGCACACATGCACGCACGCACATGTGCACGCACGGACACACACATGCACACGCATCCACATGCGTGCACACACACACACGCACATGCACGCACGCACATGTGCACACGCACCAACCATCTACAATGTGTGTGTGGCGGCTCTGCTGTGGATTGTGTCTCACTGAGAGGGAGTGGAAACAGTGTGATGAATCGACCGTGGGGTAAATGTCGGCACGGCGATGAGCAAATAGGATTCTGTGAGACTTAGATTCTGGGATTACTTAGTGTGACAGATTCATGAGTGGGAGATTCTCCAAATGGAGCAGAACCAGTATAACGGACTGAGTGGAACTCACGGTCTCATGATGGGGGGCAAAACCCCCAATAACTGCTACTGTGACAAAAAAGTTCTTCATGTGTCACTGAAGTTCAGCCTCCACGGACATCAACAGACAACCGTATTTAAGGCTCTGCTGTCACTCCACAGGACACAGGACTCAGAACGCTTACTGACACAGCTCCCGCACGCCGTCTCACTCATTCTCTGTCAAACACGACTCGGGTGGAGATAAAGAAAAGGAGTGAGTGTGTGCTCGCCACCTTATTGACGTGTGAGAAAGTGGCAAAAAGGAAGTAAATAACCCCCAGCCACCCCTTCAAAAGAAAAGTCTGTGTGGACGCACGCTGGTCATTAAAGGCATGTATGAGTCAGTCAGTGGGAACGCTTCTGAGGTGGGAAAGTGGCTGAACAGAGACAGGAGGGGAGATTGCACCGCGGAGATTTAGTTCGAGCAAGAGGGTGAAATCACTTTTTGAGGGGGGGTGTCGAGAAAGAAGGGGAGGAGAGATTAGCGTCATTAAAGAGCCCTAATCCTCTGACTAGCGTGGCTGGCGCTAAAATGGAGGATCACACGGCTTTTTAACGGCGCCTTTGTCAGTCGGCCACGAGGGGACCTGGCAAGACAAGGCCGCGTGGCAAACTGGGAGAAACTGGAGGACGGGGAGGGGGGGCGAAGAAAATTTCAATGAAAAGTTAAATTAGAGAAGAAACCTCGAGAGGAGGCGAGATGAGGAGGACGGATGGGGTGGGGGGAGTAGAGAAAGTGTTGAAGGAGAAAAAATAAGAGAAACAGGCGGACGCCGACACACGCTGTTCCTGCCCCCGTCTCCTCCTCCTCCTCTCTGTTCTTCTCTGGCGAATGAAAACGAACGAGCGGAGCGACCACGGGGCCCCAACCGCTCCGCTCCGCTTTATCTCTCACTCTGCAGTCTTCTCCTTTCCCATCCATTCCCTCTATTCTTCCTCCCTCCCTCCGTCCTCAGCAGTCCCTCTCCTCTTCCGTCTTCATCTCTCTTCCACTCCCTCCCTCCGTCACCTTTCATGTTGTTACTCATTATAGCACTGACATCTCTCCCTCTGTCCCTCCATCTCTCCCACCGTTCCTCCCCTACTGGTGTTGGCCTTCACCCCCGTGTCTCGGCCTGGACGGGACCGAGGGAGAGAAGGCGGGGGAGGATGTTCCAGATGGACGGACTCTGAACTCCAAAAGAGAGAGAAAAGATGGTGGGATGAAAGAGGAGACGAAAACGAGGAGAGGACCTATGGGTGTGCACTAAAAGACGGAAAAGAGCAGACAGAAAGTTAACGGACCGCCCGAGTCTACCTGAAATGACAGACGAGCGCACAAACAGACACATGCAAACAACACACCCACACTCCCCGCGTGTCTCTCTAATAGGCTAGACAGCGCGGCAACGTGTGGAGGACGCAGCCTCGGTGAAACGCTGTAATGAAGAGACACACACGCTGATCGACTTTATGTTCCTGCCTCCCCCATCCAAATTCAGCAAGTTTGTCATAACTGTCACACACACAGAGAAATCTGATCAAAGCCGCAAAATCTAAATTTAAAAGAAACTTTGGAGACGTCGAGGTCTTCGTATGCAACGATTAGAGCTGCCGATAATTACTGGAAACCCTAAAAATAAAAACCAGCAGGTACATCTGAAATATCGCATGTGTGGCTGCGGTGCAGCGACTGATGAAATGAGTCAATGAGCTGACAGCCAAGAACAACTCGGGTTCATTTAGCTAGCCCCGGATAACGATGTCGGCTAAATGCCTGAAATGGAAATACAATCCATGTACGTCACGCTTTCGCTCTTTTATACGTCTTTGATGTTTGAATCAAAGACGCTCAGCTGGTAGCAGCAAAAGGCTTTCAGGTCCCAAGGCTGCTACGAAAGCTGAAACTGCCTAAGATACTGAAGTGATAGTATCAATGAATAAAAAAGTCATCTGTTAGGTTAACCTCCCAATTAGCTGTCAGAATAAAATATTATTCAAATAAAAAAGCATAAATTGGAGTGAAGGACACCAGTGAGCTGGTATGGTCGAATATTCTCTTTAATTCTAATTTTGCATGAGTGGATGAGAGAAAGTCGGACAGGGCTGCTATTCCAAGCATCCCAGGTACAGACTTGTTCTCCCCCTCTCTTCCTTACAGCCCAGTTCCTCCCAGTCCAACTCTCCACTCCACCTTTGAGGCTGGCCATCAGCCCAGACCTGCACCTTCACCCCACAAGACCCCCGCTGACCTTATCCCTCCATCCCTCTCTCCCTCTTCATCCCGCCTCCATCCGCTCCCTAGGCCCCCTCCGATGGCCCCAGGCTGCCCCAGGCGTGCACACACACTCACCACAGGGGGCAGAAAAACAACTTCCACCCTTGGCTCACTCTGGGCAGCCCAGCACACACTCATTCTGGCTCTGACCATCTCACATATGCACACAAACACAATTAAAGCCTGACTCAAAATCCCACACTGAAGTAAGTTTGATGAGAAACGTGTCATCATTCGTGCACCCTTCGTTGACGTGAACAACATCCTGCAGCTTAAAATAACAGCATCGTCTCAGACCCATGCTGAAAATCATTTCGACGGGCCGCAGCATACACCCGACGATTACATTTCACTAATAAATTGCACAATTTGTGTGTTTTGCTCCGAAAAAGCAGGCTTGATCGCATTTACTGAGGGAGGCTGCTTATTACTTTGTTTGGCTGTGATGTTGGACGTGGAGTCGCAGTCGTGACTTGACAGTAACGTACGAGCCTTAACGTGCAGCAATAATCGGACGCTTTGTCCCACATGCTGCACTAGCCAATCGGCACAGCCAAACAAGACAATAGAAGAAAGATCCCTACCTGGCTCTGTGATTAGCATGCGAGTTGACATGGCAACCAGTCAGCTGTGCTTAGCTGACTGGTTGCCATGCATCGAGATTTGCACAGTAGGACTTTTACTTTGACCAGTCAGATTGTTGGAGTGAAACTAACAATGCTTCGTCTTATTTTCATAACCAGCGAGTACCGCAGATAAAATCATGACCAGCTTCTGACTCTTTCTCTTGAGCATGCACCCCC
>NW_005187785.1:243754-247105 GCF_000239375.1 Pundamilia nyererei | reverse complement strand
CACACACACACACACACGTTCAACTGGTGAAGCGGTTTACACATATGCGGACCCGGCTGCATCCCTGGCCTACGCTCCGAGGACCCACAGTCCTCTGCTGCTGTCCTCGCAGCTCACACGGGACGCAGTCTGTCGGGAAAAACGCACACAAACGGATACGCGCACGAGCTACAGCGAGGACAGACAGCGAGGACAGACAGAGGACAGACAGAGAGGACGATGCGGCAGTCTGTCCGGGGCTCGAGCCCGCGAGAACACGACGGATGGACACGCACAGAAACACATGCATTCACACGCTCTAAGCAGGCGGCGGGGACCCTCACCTCCTGCCCTGGGAATGGGTCCGGCTGCTTTGGACGCTTTTGGGCGCCAACTGCTCCATATGGGCAGTGTGTGTTTGTGTGTGTGTGCAAGTGTGTTTGAGGGCAGAAGGTTAGGGGCAGGGGGCTAAGGATGGGGGTGGGTGGACAGCGGGCTGGCAGATGACAAGTTTGCCCCGAGTATACAGCATAAAAAACGCTACACAAATATCAAATAGTGCATTACACACACACAGAGCAGCTCAACAATCTAAGACAAGGTCAGCGCAGGTCATACAAACAAATACTGAAATGCACATAAAGAAGTATGTGAGGATTACCGCGCTCAGCTCTGTGGTTCAGCTGCTGAATGAGCTTTCAAAATGTATGCAAGCGCATTTTAGGGGCTATCAGAGTAAGAACCTGTGACATTACTGCCATCGATACGACCACGCCAAGCTCAGCAGCGCCACAGATACAGCGTGCTTGGAAACATCGTCTTTGATGGCAATCAAGAAGCCAATGAAGTGATGGAAAAAAGCCGCGTACATAAAGAGGTACACGCAACGTCTGGTCTGTCTCTCCCACGCAGCATGTGGCAGAGGAGGTCTCACATCTGCTTCCTCTTAACCACACTTCCCTCTTTTTTTGTATCCTCTCCATCTTCAGACTCCTTCTCCTTTAATCTCACCGTGCCCCGTTTCCCTTTGCATATTTACTTCATCAACTCTCAGTCGAAAACGCCGAGCGAGGCACCTAAACCGGGAGAGTCGGCGGCTGCGTTCCCCGTGCGGCGAGCTCCTCGTCCCTCCGTCCATCTCGTCTGCTGTTTGTTCACTCAGAAATGAGAACCAGCTGTCAGGCAGAGTGTTAGACAAACAACAACACCGTGCCAACGCACACATACGCAACATATGCACGTGTTTTCATGAAGACACACACACACACACACAGAGTGGTGTGATCCCATTGTGTGCATGCCGGCGGCCATATCATCTATTTATAAGAATGAGGTTTGGTGGACTGGCAGACCGCTCACTAACCTAGAAACACATTCACCTGAGTCACACACACACACACACACACACACACACACACACACACACACACACACACACACACACACACACACACACACACACGAGGAGGCTCTTGGACATTTACTGAAACACCCACATAACTGCAATAACACACACAGTTATACGAGGAGCCAAGTTATATTTCAAAGCATTGTTAGTGTTGCCTTGTGAATAATAACGGATAATTAGTGTTTAGTGAGAACCACACACAGGATCATGTGTGCATTCATCATTTTAAACAAACTGCATCTGCTATAAATGGATGTGACTGATGTATCAACAACACACACACACACACACACACACACACACACAGGTCCTCCCACATTCGCCTACGCGTACGTGGGACCTATAAATAAGTGATGCAGGCAGCTGGAGCTTGCCGTTGAAAACTCAAACACAGTTACACACATAGACTCAGGTAAACAAACACACTCATCTCTCTATATGTAACACAAATACACATGCACACAGTGTTTACAAGCCTCTCCATCTAGAGCAAAGTAACTGAGGCTTCCAAGTGAGGGATCAGAGGAGAGAGCAGGAAAAATGAGGGATAAAGAGACAGAGAGGCTCCTGACGTCCCGGGGGGGCAACAGCAGAGGGGGGGTGGTCTTGTGCCCAGGGGAAACCCGAGAGCAAGCTGTGAGAGGCGGGTACTGCCAGCCCAGCGCTCCCCTTCTGGAAAATGGGATCCTGGACAGCCCCCTACTCGCAACTCTTAAACCCCCCCATGAGAGACGCACACACACAAACTGAAGAGGAGTCCCCGAGGGAGGAGCAGAGCAGAGCAGAACACCTGGACCTGCCATTACTGACACACTCAGGGATTAGTGGCACAGACGGCAGGAGAAACAGAGAATACACACTGGGACAGACACCTACACGACCGAGTGATGTGCATAAATATGCACAAACACATGCAGCCAACGACTAAAGACGAGCAAACCAAAACAACGAAGACAACTGAGCAGACATTAACTGCAACGTGTTTTATGTGACTGTTTTCACCCACCCGGACGTCCTGATTGTGATTCTGACCAAATGATTACAGCATCTCTGCTTCAAACAGGGAGATAAAAAGGTACCGAGAGAGGCAACGCAAGCTTCTCACCCGAAGACATCTAATCTAATGTGTTTCATTCAGAGCTGGTGTAGATGTGAGGCCTGACAGCAGTCGCCAACATGACCCACCTCTCTCTGATATGTGTAGAATATACATATATACACACAGAAATACAGCTGGTCGCCTCATCTCTGTGGTTTCACCTGAACAGAGCGCGAGTGCTGGAGAATAATTACTCGTCTATTAAACCTCTCTGTCCCTCGAGAAAGAGAAGACGACAAGCTGAGGGTCGAGGACGAGCAGAAGGGAGGAAAAAGGTGACACGGGGGGTGGGGGGGCACCAGGAGGCAGACACACAACAGAGAGACTGATCCTTAAAATACTCAAAAGTCATTGATTCATGTGATATTTAAACTAGTTAACTTTTCTCTGACAACGAACAGACTACAAACACAAACTGTACCAACATTCTTTATATTCGACGTGCAGATGTGGTTTTACAGAGATCAGAAAGGATGAAACCAGGATGAAGGTTCAGAGCGGTGGTGAAGAAGCTCTCAGAACAAACGTCCAGAAAAGAGGCTCCTGTGTGAATTAACGACCACACGCTGGCTGCAACAAAAAGCAGCGCTCAGACACACACGGAGGCACGCACACACAGAAGGTAGTGTTGGGAAAGAAAGTGTGTGTGTGAGTGAGGGAGAGAGTGAGGTGTGTAAATGTGTGTGTGAATGGTGACATGAAACAGATCAAAGGGGGGGAGAGGTCGGCAGGGCAAAGTCGGGGAAAGACAGAAAGACGGAGGCCGGGGGGTCCCGTAATTACAACCTACATCCGCCAAGCTGAGCCGCACGTGTGTGTGTGTGTGTGTGTGTGTGTGTGTGTGTGTGTGTGTGTGTGTGTGTGT
>NW_005187785.1:225748-242724 GCF_000239375.1 Pundamilia nyererei | reverse complement strand
CACACACACGCACACACACACTCTCTCACACACACACACACACACACACACACAGTCTAATCGAGTGGTGAGAGCAGAGAAATGGAACTGGCCCTTTGACTGACTGGGCTTCATTGTGCTCTCATGCCTTTCGGGGGGCCCCTTGTATGCCCACCTCTATCCCAGCCCCTGTATTCCTCCCGCTCCTCCGTGATTCGTCTCCAGCTCCTCACAACCAGCCCGTCCTTTCTCGCTGTCACTCTGCATTCCTTCATTTCTGTGACGGTTGTTTTGTTCGATGCAAACATTCAAACACAGCTGATAAAATTTCATCTGCGTTCAGTTGGTTAGTAAACTCCTTTCCCATCATGCATCAGCCAGCGCCTCCATCCAGCACAAACACCTGTAACAGATTGATCTCCCTGAGCAAACCCTGATGTCGACGTTCTCGCCCCCTCTCACTCCTTTCTCTCACTCTCTCTCATTTCCACCCCCTCCCCTCTACAGAGCAGCAAGCTAAAAGCACAAGCATGCCCCAAAAATTAATTTAAACGAACGAATTAAATTAAAAGCAAAGCCTCGGGAGTTTTATTATGTACTAATGTTTGAACCGTTAACTTGGATTGTATTACTAAAATATGCATAATTAAGGGCTGGTGGGGCTTTTATTACGTCAAAAAAGAAGAGAGAAAAAACACATATTTCACTAATGGAACAGATTTAATGGGAAAAACTGAGTATGTGAGATGCAAAGGTGAGTAACAGAGCGGTACTCGGCGCAGTACTGGTACACGGTGGCACACAGCTAAAACCACAGTGTGTAAATCAGCTCTGATCAGCTGTTTTCAGCATGATTTAGCACATAGAAAAATCAAAGAAATCCCAAGGACGTGTGATTATTACAGCCATATAATCAGTCACATAATTACAGTTACTGGAAACAAAAGAAGGGTGTAGTGCTGGGCGATATGGGAAAAATATTTATCATGATATGAATTATTTTATATCACGATAACGATATATATCACGATATACCACCTGACCTGCGGTCATCTGGAAAGTCCGCAGTCTGTAAACGGCGAGCGCAGCGTCTTTGTTAATGAAGCGGATGGTTACGCTCATGCAGGGCTGCGTATCTCTGCTCGTCCACAGCTCAGCAGCCAAGGCTTAATGCACGACACTGCAAACATCCTGCTCTACTTTGGCCCGGCATGCGTCGTATAAGCGAGGCAACTCGACTTTACTGAAGTGCTTACGACCGGGCATAACGTACCTCGGATCAAGGACTTTGACGAGGTCACGAAAGCCGTCCTTCTCAACTACATAAACAGGGCCATGCCTTTGCAAATGCAACGCGAGACGGCGCCTGTGATTTGTTTATGGCGCTGGGACGTTTTCTCATAAGGGCCTCGTGTGAAAGGCTGCTGCATCTTCAGCTGGTATAGTTTTTCTTTTCCCAACTTGCTCCCGTCGTTCCACAGCTTGGTTTAGCTCAAATTTTCTGGATTCTTGAGTATTCTTTTTCCTGGACCTTCTGTAGGTGATAGAAGAGATTTGTTGGTTGCCATCGGGTCCTGGAATAGTTTTATAGCATAGCTTGCAAATGGGCGTCTTCTGCTCCGTGTTGGTGCTGTTGAACCTAAAATGTCACCAAATCACAGACGTACCCCCTCTTTTGGTAAAAGTGCTTCTTCTTGGGCTGCCTGTCTCTGCCTGTTGCATGTCCGGGCATGAAACTGCAACCTGTCGCACGTCCATCGTTTTGAGTTACTGTAAAGCATATCGCAAATCCGGGTGCACGTAAAGCAGCACCATGTCGCAAAACCACAAGATGGAGTTTCTTTGCCAAAAATATCTTTTTTTTATACTTTATTTTCTCTTGCATAAAGTTAAGAGTATGTATAGTGAGAAAACAACACTAATACATTTGCCACAGGCTATTTAACCCTTTAAGACCTGCCATAGAACCAAGTCTGCCAGATTATATTTTTACATGCTGTAGTGCCATTTGTGTGAGCATTTCAAGTTGCTATATATCAATGCAACCGTTATAGCCCAAATTTTAATAATATGTCTGCATTAAGTCCAAAGTAACTACATAAATTGCAAAAAAAGTGCAATAAACTACAAAAATTTGAAAATTGTTTTTGTTTTGTTTTTTTACATATATTTCTAGTTAGAGAAATTTAAGAGGTTTATCCCTCAAAACTGTGAATACAAAAAAGTTGCACAAAATACGCCGCCCTTAAAGAGCTGCTTCTTCGGCGCTATGCCCTCTCCGACGCTGAACGAGCCGAAAAGCTCCTCAACCTGTCAGGCTTGGGTGGCGGTACCGCGCTCGAGCTCATGGAGAACATGCTATCGTTGCTCGGGCCAGATGACGGGGGATTCCTCTTCGCCCACCTCTTCCTCCGCCAACTACTGGCCGCCGTGAGAGCGGTCCTCGCAAACTCAAAGACGTTTCATAGAGCTGGAAAATAAATAAGCGGCAGACAGAACGTCCACAACGTCACTTCCGGTTTCCGGCAGGTAATGGCGGACATGCGATCGTTCGCGCTGACGTCTATTCCAATGTAGGAAGTGTTACGAGCAGCTGATTGGATCGGCAAAGCTTCTGGAATATTATGTTTTTCTTGCTGCAAGTGCTTTTTATGCAGTTTTTGCAAAGCTTTATGTGGAAAGAAACCGTGGCCGAGGACAAGCTGATGGCATAAGATGTAAGTACAACTCCTCCGGTTTCACATGCTTAAAAAATTATTGCGCTAGCTTACGCGGTTCCAGTTCTACAGAGATTTAAAAATAGTCACACAAAATGGAGCGTGCCCACTCCGACCGGCTTTAAAGGGTTAATGATATATTTTATGTAACAATTTATAAAATTAGGTTAGAAACGATAGAAGACAAATGGCACAATAGACACTTTTCTGTCATTCACACGATATATATCGTCACGTCGCCCAGCACTAGCAGGGTGGATTCATTCTGAACCTGCTGAGAACTGGACACTCTTTCAAAAGGCCAGACAGCTGTTGTGAATATATTTAGCATCGCTTCTTACTGCAGCTTGTGCTGCACGTCGTGGCTCTGATGTTGTGCAGTATTACACCTGTGCTTATGATTATACGCAGCTAAATCTCCACATATTCATGTCATAATATCTCAGTAGACATGACAACTAGAGACTGGAATTCAGCATAAAAACCTGTATTACAGTGTGAAGTGAGGTCAGGCTGTAATTCCACAAAAGTGTTGTATACAAAGCTTACATAGCATTACCACACAGAACAACTAGTATCATGTAAAGTGAACAAAAGCGGGACATGCCTGTTTGTAATCTTAAGGCTGTAGCTCACGAGGTCACCTGCTAACTGGAAGGTTTGTGGTTCGATCCCAGTCTGCAGACCCAGCTACCCTCTGATGAAGCGTGAATGAGACATGTTTTATAAAGCAAAGGCACTCTACACCAACCAGTCCCTTTTCCCAAAAATCAGGAGGATTATCTGTTCTTTAATAGGAGTGAAAATGCACAGCAAGGATTATCTCTATGTTTATATCAGTGTAACAAAAACACCCCAAAAACAGGTCAAATCGTCAGTTAATTTGATTAATTTCCTGTCAGTTTGCACCTCTCTCTCTTTTAAATAAGTCCCACCTGCAGATGTTGGAATAAGTGACTGTGACGGTGTTTCACAAGTACTGCAGTTCACTCCTGCATCGTGTCCCACACCTAAGAGTCAATGTGATGTTTAAAAGCACCTTTAAACATCCAAATCTTTCTGATTCCTATTCAGCAGTGTTAATCCCCACACACACACACACACACACACACACACAATCCCACAGCACTATCTAGCTTTCCTTAACTTTTCCCTCACACTGCTTCTCTTCTATGAGCCTGGGTGTGTTGGTGTGTGTGTCTGTGCGTGTTGTGCTGCAGAATTATTAGTCTTCTCGTCATGTCTCTGATGTGAAGCCCCCCTTATCAGCCAGCAAGCAGTAAGCCCCCCCGGCCCCCCTCTGCAGCTGTCACTACACCCCACCACCACCACCGCACACACTATTCTCCGAGGACAAACTCCCCAATACGCACACCAAATACCCACATACACTCAAAACACGGGCGCACACAAATCTCTGTACACAAGCCTTAGCAGTTTTTGACTCACATTCGCACACACACACAATTTTATCTGCTCGTTCGCAGACCGCACGGCTTGGCAGCCTACAAGGGGGAGAAATATCCACCACCCGTTCCCCCATATCCCTTCAAAATCAGCCCTAGCCTCAACACAATCCCAGGAAACAGGAGCGGGGAACACAGGATGGAAGCGGGCCCACGTAACGGTGCATCTTACTCACGCCGGGCGCTCCCTCCGGCCCCGGCCAGCAGCACAGGAAGGCCTCGGTCGGCCACTGAGCCGCTGGAGTGCAGAGTAATGCTCCAATCGAGCTGCTCTCATTAGAGTCGAAAAAAGTCGAGCGCCCGCCCGAGAAAAAGAAAGATCGACAGAGGCAATAACCACGGCAACTGGCTAATCCAGTGTAAGAGCTCTTTCTGCCTCCATCTTTCCTTGTTGTTGTTGTTTGTGTTGTTTTGTTGTTTAGTCGAGTGCCCCCTTCTTCTGCGCTTCCCGGCAGGCCTGTCTCCTGACTTATTTAGCAGTGTGTTTTCTACCATATTTGAGAAATGAAGAGCAGATTGGTTAATATTTTAAGACATCCCACTTGCAGGGTTGAGGTAGAGACAAAGATGGAAGCAGAGCTGGAGACGAGGGGAGAGGAAAGAGGGAATACGAAGGAGGAATTCTCTTGTTCCTTAACCCCGATTCTAGAATCCATGCTGGGAGCAGAAGCACGCATGAACACACAAACACACACGCAAGGAAAGCCTGCACACAACATGCTGCCTTACAACTGTTAAAGCACATCACTGTGGAGAAGGTATTAGAGAAACATGTGTGTGTCACATCGAAGCATGATGTCTTTCACTGAGTTCATTAAAGCTACCAGTAAAAGGGTTACACAATTAGACATTTTAATAATCAGCTGCATCTGGAAACTGGTTTATTTGAGATGCCAAATAACCATGAATGAACCTGCAACAACCACACGCAGAGACAAACCTGAAGGCGTGCAACCGTCAAGAGCCTGCAAGTATCAAAACACCAGATTGTTCTTTACCTTTCTGTCTAAACCGGCGGTCGTGATAACGAGGCAGCTCCTTCACTGAGAATTAACGAAACGCTTCGATGTCGAGATATAAACTCTTTCCTTTACAAACACCTTTCACTGCAGGTGCAGCTCATTTCCTTCCTGACACACAGCAACAAATCGCTTACCTGCACAAGCCGCACAAAACATGTACAAGAAGTATGCATGCCCTCATGATCGCCATGAGTACACACACACACAAACACACACTTGACAATGGCTCTCCCTGTGACTTCTCAAAGTGAAGTGAATTCCAATCAGGCACTAAGCAGGACAGCTATTTCTAGGGACAAAGGACAAGGAGAGAAGTGAGGAGGGGTGGAAGGAAAGATGGAGAGGAGGGAGGGAAACAAAGGGTTCTGGTAGCACCCAGGGGAGAAGGCCCAGAGCAGCTGACGTCAGCGTCTGTGTGCTCAGTGTTGAGGTGGGGGAAACGGAGCGCGAGGTTGGCAGAGTTGGTCCTCCCCCCCCCAGGGAGGCCTTGAGGCGTGGAGAGAGTGGAGCACAGCTCCCAGCCCCCACATAACCGAGGGCCCAGACGGAAAGCCTGGCAGAAACAGCAGCTCGCTCGGTGGACACAACACTCGGTTGGTTTGAGGAGACAAACAGACTCCGCCTGACCGCTCTGTTAGTGAAATCTTTAGCTCCGTATAAGACGCGTCCGTGCTCGCTCCTTTCTCTGCGCGTCCATTCTCTCAGGCTCCTCTGCACTCTGCTACACCCCCATCCTACAGCCCCAGCCCTCTCCCCGGAGTTTTGCTTTTCTCTGACATTTGGCTGGACAAAGGCGAGTCACACCTGAGCACTGGGTTAAAACTATTATGGGCCCTCTCCCTGTGGTACACTGCCCTTTGCCACCACTGTCTGTGACTGAAACTCTGCGTGTGTGTGTGTGTGTGTGTGTGTGTGTGTGTGTGTGTGTGTGTGTGTGTGTGTGTGTGTGTGTGTGTGTGTGTGCCTGCACACCTGGGTGTACCTTTGTATTAAACTTAGCATACTATGTGTTCAGATTTCCTGCATAGTGTTCAAGGTAAGAAACACGAGGGCAAGGCTGAAGTAATTCATTATAACAACAGAAAAAGAGATAAAGTGTAAATAGGCCATTTTTGTAATATACTGAGTAAGCTGTCACAGTGCAGGCTGCGTAAACCTTTCTAAAAGCTTAGAGTCGGGTATTCCAGGTAAGGAAGGAGAAGTGCAGGTGGAGGCCGAAGGTCCGCTCCGTCTAAGTGACGTGGGACCACGTCAGGCTATTGACCACGTCTGCAGTTTTTCCTATCTGGAAAAAGAATCAGAGATGCACAGATTTGGTGTTTTTCGGTCCACAATAAGACCAACGGGTACAAATAACCCAAGTTCAACAGCAAAGTACACCTGCAATCACTACGACTCTCCAGTTAAAGAAAAATATTAGAGAGTGGTGTTAATGGAAACCATTAGCTCATTAGCCACAGTAAGCTCTTTTTACAACTGTTACTAACTGTAAGTATCACAGCACTGTCCCTCAGGTGACACCTGTCCTTAACAAAGCCACCAAACTCACCACAGGTGACTCAAACTGTTGTTGTTTGCCTCTGTCATTCAGGCAGTCGTTTTCAGAGTTGTGCGTCCACATTGAAAAGGCAGAAAACGCTGACGTTCCAGTCCTGCGCATGCGTGAAATGCAAGAAGATGCGACCTGCCTCATTTCTGTCTGCTGCTTATTTACTTTCCGGCTCTTTGAAACGTCGCGGCAGAATGTCGAGGAAAAGCACAGAGTTTGTTAAATGGACTCACAATGAGGTGGAGTTGTTGCTGCGAGTAACACAAAAGTACAAAGTTGCAAAAGCGAGTGAGAATTAAAGAATTTGAAGAAAAGCTCTCTGGAGCGCGTGCAGACTGATATTAAACTCAAACAAAACAACTGCTGTATAACGCCCTCTGCTATCTTTGTTTAATTGGTCACATGACTGCATCACATGACTAACATGCGTCATCGTTTTCGCTGTCCACACTGCGACGCGAAAGCACGGTCTTCAAATGTATTAGTTTTCGAGAGCGTTTCCAAAACGCTGCGTTTTCCCTCGGGGAGAACAACGCATTAGTGTGGACGTGGTCTCAGTCAGGTTCCAGTTTACATGTAAATGTGTGAAAATTTAGCCACAAATGTAAATGATCCAAAGACGGTGGTCCAGTGTCGGACGACACACAGGTGCCCCAGGATGCTGGTCTAATCAAGAAGGGAACATGTGTATTTATGGAAACTCGAAATGACTGGAACCACTTACAATAAAAACAACACGTCATTCTGACAGAGGGCGGGGCTTAAGGTTACACAAGGGTTTTTTCAGCTGCACATTCAAAAAAAATTAAACAATCTGTAAAGCCATCATTCAAAAGCCACCAATAAAACCCTGCCCTCATTTAGAAAGAGTAAAAAGCCTCGATTACCGCTGAAGTGCACACATAGGTGTGAAACCTGAATGAGGACTTGAACTCCTGCCTTCAAAGTACCAAGTGGAGAAAAACAGCTTCAGTGAAGTGCATAACAAATGTAAAGCATCAAACAGGGTGTGGGAGACAGAGGTGGGGAAAAAGTGAAAGAAAGAGTGGAAAAACAGAGGGAGGGAGGGAGACAGGGGCTGCTGTGGGGCCAGTCACCACAGGGTGGATGTGTGTGTGCGCGAGTGTGTGCGTGTGTGTGTTGGGAGGGCACAGTGGGGAGGTTGGGGGCATGGAGGAAGGGATCAGAGCATTGGGGCCAGCTCCACGGGGAACAGGGATGATGGGGAGAGAATGGAGGAGGCTTGTGGGGGGAAGGGAGACAGGGTGAAAGGAAGGGATGTGGTCAGTTTAGAGTTTGAGAACTCAGCAGGGAGGGACGGCAAGTAGGGAGGGAGGGAGGGAGGGAGGGAGGGAGGAAGGAAGGAAGGAAAGCAGCGAGACACTGCGGTCTGTGTGCTCTAAGAAAGACTGAGGACAGGAGAGAGGAGACGAGACACAGGACAAAATGGTCAAATAAAAGGAAAAAAGCAAAAGTGGGGAGAGTGACGGGAGCTGTGGGCTCTTGGGAAGAGAGAAAGAAGCAGCAGCGAGGGAGCTGAGCAAAAAGGTTCCAGGTGTCAGCAGGAGGGGGGGTCCTGGACCCAGTGGAACGGCCTGTTCCTCATTATCCCGACATCCCCCTCACACACAGCCCCGTGACAACTCTATCCTAACATCCACACATGAAAACATGGAGATACTGCCACACAGTAAACACATGCGTGGATCATGTCAGGTACCTGCTTTCCAAACCAAAACAGGATTACACACAAACAAACACACAACGCGCTTCTAAACCCTCAGCTGTGCTCCAGAGGAAAAATAAAATCAATCACACACTCGTGTTTTTGTCTCACCTCCACACTGAGAACGTGGAAACAGGCAAAGTTTGGCCAACGAAACATTGATTTCATGCAATTTTGTGTAGCAGCGCCATCACAAAGGGGAACCAGCTCCATAATGCACCAGGTTAGTATTTCTGGGTGAGGCGTTTTGTGTTATGTCTAATTTTGGGTTACACATTCACCGATCCCTCAGAGGTCACGTCAGGAAAATCTGCCAAATCAAACATGCAGAGTTCCTGCTGTGTGAACGAGGGAGCAGCCTCATATATTTACTGCCTGGTTCATATCCACAGCAGCGTGTGGAGATATCATCACCACCAAGAAAGGAACGAACGTAAGCCAGCTCAAGTAGTGGTGCGAATGTTTCAACTGAGCCTGCTGTCGCCAATGGGGGGTCCAGTTACACAGTTTAACATACTGCTGCAACAGTTACCTCCAAAAGTCACACCCACACCAACCGTAGCATCTACCTGTGGGCCTTTCCCGTGGGAGTGACAGCCAATCACTGCCTTGCTTTCAAGTTTGTCTTGTAACAAAGATCTGAGAGTCATACTCAGGACAGCAGCATCTCTGTGAGCATCTTTGTGCGACAGCATGAGTCCAACACTCCTGTTTAAAGGGGTTAGGGCAGGGTTAGCAGACGCTCGAGAATGAAAAAAACACGGGGAAAGCTAAACTGCCTCGACTGCGGAGAGCCAACAGACGTTATTTATTCAGAGATATGTAAATGTATATTTCTATAATGTTGCTGTGTAAATATTTGATCAATAAACGCACGGAGACACTCCGAGAGAAGCTGCAAAGCCTTTGGCTGAAGAATTCTAATGAACGTTTGGAGACAGAAGCGCTCGTCTCGATTTCCATGCAAAATCAGACGCGCTGGACTATGGATTTAAGCATTTCCATTTTACACACACACACACAAATATTTACTCTCTGCAAGATCTACAGACAGTCACACAAGGACAGACAGAGAGGAGAGATGAGAGAGACAGAAGAGGGGAAGAAGAAGGAAGTTACATTTTTAATCGAGTGTTTCTTTTCCTCGGAGCAAAGTAGGGCTGAATACAAGAGGGTGAGCTGGTGCCAACACACACACAACACACTTTCTCGTGTCCTTTGGCAAATTCTTCTTTTTCACTCTTGCATTAAGTAAGAAAAAAGGGAAGAGAGTCAAAGTAGGAGGAGAGGGAGGGGGAGGAGTAAGAGGGGGGAAAGGGGGGAAACGAAGGGAAGAAAAGAGAGAGGGGAAGAGAGAAAACGTCCCCGCAGAGTCTTTCTCCCTTCCTGGAGCGAGCGAGGGCCCCTGCAGCGCCGCCTGTGTAATTTCCAGTGGCAGTGAATACAGGTATTAATAAAAGCCCCATGGGGAAGAGCACACAATATAACCCTACATTTTCAGGCATTATGAAAGGAAGCCCCCAGGGGTCCTCGGGCTCAAATTTCTGAGATGCAGGCATTGTAAAAAGACGCCCCCGGGGGAGGACCCCGCAATAGAAATCTGCTGAATTCAAAGCATTTCCAGAGCCCTGGTGGGAGCCATTACTCCCACTGGAGGGGGAGAGATTTTTTCTTCTTCTCCTCTCTCCTTCCAACCGCTCTCTCTCTTTTTTACCAAACATGTGTTGCTGACATGTTGACAGATTGCTCAGTGAGGTGTTTAGGTGCATGCACAAGGCATGTCTGCTGAGACACGAGCTCCATCCCTCTCTCCCTCTCTCCCTCCCTCCCTCCTTCCCTTGCCAGTTCCCAAGTTCCATCCCTCCCTCCCTCCGACTGCAAACCTCTCAGCGCGCCCAAAACTGCTCCCATCCATATTTCATAAAGGAGAAAGTAGGCTGAAAGAGAGAGACGGAGGCAGAGAGAGGACGCAAAGAGTTTAGGCAAGAGGGAGAGAGCGAGGGAGAGAGGTGAGGGAAAAAGCGGAAAAAGGGAAGATAAAGAGAGACAAAGTGGGATCAAGGGAGGGGAACGGGAGGAGGAGAGGACAGATAAAGAGAAATAGAGCGATGTAGAGAGTGGGAGAACTCTGCAGTGAAAAATGAACCCTGTGATGAAAAATGACTTCACAACAACCCTTCTCCGTCTCACCCCCTCCCTGCTATCCCCCCTCTCCCTCTCTGCATGTTGCAGCCCCTCACACCTCCCCCCTTTCTGCTTCTGCCGCTCTCCTCCCTCCATCCCCCTCTCCTCTGGTGCCGGGCTCCTGCTCTCTCCCTGGAAAACCTGAGCGGCAGCCAGCTGTGTCTGTGTGTGCGCTGTGCACTTGTATGTATGCCAAGGGCTTAGCACAGGAATCTTCGGGCCACCCCCGGGTACAGACACACAGAGGGAAGGAAAGGAGGGAGGGAAGAAGGGGGCAGTGGGGCAGAAAGAGAGAAGGGGGGCACATGGCGAAGAACGGGAGGGACGAGTAAAAGACAGGAGGCGAGAAAAAGGGGAAAAGCACATTATTTTTATTTGTTTTGTCAGCCAACAGCAGCTACTGGACAGGAAGTGTCGTCCCAGCGAGCGCCGGTCTGTAATTTTACCTTACACCCCTCCTATCTGTGATCGGTGGTTTTAATAAGAGCCTCGGCCTCGCAGGTCTCAGCTGCTATCCCGACGACAGACGCGGCGAGGTGCGTGTGCGCCTCTGCGTGTGCGTTTGTGACAGCGGGTGGCGACAGACGGTGAGAGCTTAGTTGTGGGAAGACGTCCCGCGGGAGGCAAACCAGCCACCCAAGGGCCCACGCGCCAACAGACACGCTCTCCCCCCTGCTCCGTGTGCTTCTCCTCTTCTTCCCTTACCCCTCCACCGAGTTTGGCCTCCACGCTCCACCCTCCTCTTCACCCGTCTTCATTCGGTCCCCCGCGACTCCTTCCCAATTCTCTTCTTTTCCTCCCTTATTTCCTTCTTTATCTCCTGCTCCCTCCCAGCTAGACAGGCTCCCTGGAAATCTGTGCTCTCTCCCGCTGAGAGAGGAAAAAGAATAGACCAGAGTGCAGCTGTATGCGCTCAATTACCACAGACCTCACAAATACCTTCAGAACGAATATGCGCAGTATCCCGCTCTCTTCCTGCACGGACGCACACATTCACCATTTTCCACCCACACCGTCTCACCCAGCCACTCGCTGGGTTAATGACTTGCTATTTGTCACTGACAACGGCAGTTTCCACCCCCCGCCTTGACTGACAGCTCCCTCGTTGACTTGGAGCCTACCTTCCCAACACTTCCTCCCTCAAGTGCTTTTTACTGGCATCTTTAACAATCTCTCGCCCTCTTGCACTTCTCACTCACACCTAGCATGAGTGTGGACGTTGTTGACTGTGGGTGAGTGTACGCGCAGATCTGTGTGTGTGTGCCATGTATCGTAACAGACAGTGGCCTTCGTAGCCATTTGAATCTCTAAACACATCACACTGACTGATCCTGGAATGCTGCGGCCTGCGAGACAGCTTTTGGGTTTCCTTAATAGGATGTGGGTGTCTGCTTGTGTCTGTGTGTTCATGTGGCAGAGGAAGGCCAGAGAATGTTCTCCATTTGATCTGTAGGAGGCTTTTTTTCTGCTCCTCTTCTCCTCGGGGAGCCTCTGCTCCACATTCTGACTCCTACCGAGACCCATCAACACTCCCCCGGCTCACGCTCTCAGTCTGTCCCTCTCGCACCGTACTGCACACACACAGGATATAGACCCGCATGCACTAAAAGCAGCAGACACACATCACACATAAAAATATCACACGCTGTATACACCGCAGCCAGTCAGCTCACCCAGAGCCACTAAGGCGTGTGGAAGGGTTGAGAATATAAAGCAGCACCGTGCACTTAAATAAAACGGTGTTACACAAATGTGACAAACTGAGCATTAACGACGTCAGTACAACTACGTGTGCATTAACCATTTGATTACAGGGCACGCTGGAAGAAGCACACACACGCATCTTATTCACAATTCAAACAGCAGAGCCGTCACATAATGCTGCAGTGGAACAGAATAACAACACTATTGTAATCGAGGCACGTAATCTCTATCACACACACACAACCAGCTGAGCTATCAGGCTCATGCACATTAATGTGGCATTACACTGACCAGATGTGTGGGGTCTGTGGGTATGTGCGTGTTTGAGTGGGTGAATACACATTTATGTGTCATTGATCTGTGCCACTGTGTGCGCGCGTGTGTGTTTGTCCAATTTCCACTCAAATTAATGGCGCCTCTTTATAGGCCTTCTGCTAGAGTGGCACTGAATTACTTGGTGCTTCACTCTCGCACCTGGGACCCATTCAGTGTTACAGCAGCAGCTAGCTGCTAACCTGGGACCCATTTGCAACAAAAGTGTAGTTAGCATTACAGATACCAGTGTGTGTGTGTGTGTGTGTGTGTGTGTGTGTGTGTGTGTGTGTGTGTGTGTGTGTGTGTGTAGAACTCAGGACTAACTAACCACTGCTCTCAAGCTACAAATCGAGACTCACAAATGTAGACAAAATAATCCTCAGTAACTGATACTGAAAATATAACTAATGTAACTGAGACTGGCACTAAAATCTGAAAAGTTTAAATATTATGTGACAGAGATTTAGAGACGCAGCAGACAGAACAGAGTGAGTTTGGATTTGTGGGAGGATGACATCATTAAATAGTGGCCTAAGTTTTCATTTACGTCTATTGCACAGGGTAAAAGGACTTCACATAAGAACAACAGAGTAGTAATGGAGGGAGGCCTTATTTCAGGTTATGTGCCATGCTAAAGCTAATGCGTTATCCCTACTATGCAAACTCACCACTTCCTGTTACCATTTCAGAGTAAAAATCTGCTGCATGTTAATGAGTAGAAAACCTTTGTTTGTTTGTTTTTAAACACAACATTTTGTGAAACATCGAAGAGTCCAGAGGTAGAAAAGTCAAATTTGATGACGTGTAGGCGAGGCCTTTAAATGTTTATAGTGACCGTTTGTTTTGGGAGACCTAACATTTAATTCTGTAAATGTTTTTATTTGAGGAAATACAGTAATAAGAGTTTTACCAAGAATGTAAATGCTTTGAGAAATTTGCAGGACTATGGCTGATTTTTTAAAAATCTTCTTTAAATTTGAGTTTTTCTTTTCCTGGTTATGAACTTCAGCACAAAGTCCACTAAAGCTAAAATTTTATTCCTACAAGACATGAAACCCTCTATCAAGAGTGTTCAGGGTTAATGAGGAGCTGTTGTCACGTATCCCATAATTTCTCAACAATATTTTGGGGTGAACGCGAGATTAATACTGAAAAACCAATTTTGGATTTAGTCTTCTGTGTTTTGAGCTTTTTCTTTTTTCTGTCACATAGCATCACCTCTCAGTAACTTTTTTCCATGCTGATTCAAAGCTAACAGCGAGCTAGCATCATAGCTAGCTACTCCTGGCAAGATGGTCCCATCGGTCACCCTCAACCAAGATGGCCGATATCTGAGTCGTTTGGTTTCTGCTCAGAGACAAACATCAAACTACATCAAACTCCAGAATGCACGAACACATTACCTCACTCATGCAGATTCAGAGTGGCGTTTGTTTATTCCCAGCAGTCTTTGCTTCATATGTGTGTGCGTGTGTGAGTCCATGCTTCGACTCCCCCGAGCCTCCACCAGAGAATTCAAAAGGACTCTTTATTCTTCATTTAGCCTTCTCCTCAATAATAACCACAGAGCTGTGGTCCCACCACGAACTTCATACGTACTCTCTTCTGCATGCTCACGTGTACGCACACATAAGACAAATAAACATGTACAGCTTTACACACGATGACACACACCAACACGGAGTAACCCACATGCACAAAACCCCGTACACATCCCACCGAGCCGTGGGATTACTGTGCAATCTCAACTGCTCTTTCTCCGGGGAAAAACATGTTTTTTTATTTCATTTCATTTCTTTCAACTGCGCTAGCTCTCACCCTCCCCCCTTCCTCCCTCAGCTTTCTCACTCAGCAACATGTAGCCCTCCCCAGACTCCTCTGCTGAAATCACAGGCCACATCCCGTGCTCCGACAGCAGCTCTGAGCTGCTGGCCCTGTGATGATCTGAGTGTGCACTCTGTGTGTCTGTGAACTGACATGGACATGTAAAGGAAGGGGTCTTCAACTTTTGAGTTTTTAAGTGAATGTCAGTGTAATATTAATGTAACTAAACAATCCGGTCGTTAAGTGATGACGTGACGAATCCTACTTCCGGGTCTAAAGTAGTCTGCGTTTAATATGGCTTTTGTGTTGTTAACATGTTTAATGTTTTGTATTTTCTTCTATTTGATCTCAAAAAGCTTCTAAAACAGTCAGTGATCCCTGTTGACCTCCCTCGGCTTTTATTACCACTAATCATTTATTTAAGCTCAGTTTTTAAAACCTTAGGATGTAGCTACAGCCCAGCCCATGCAGCAGTATATGAATGACTAACCTCGTATTGTGGATGGATTATCTCAGTTGTTCTCCTGGCTGAAGTTTGGTCCTTTTAGAGAGAAATAAAATGAGTCGCAAAATGTAAAAGCAAAATTTCCCCGCCTGGGCTGCCTTGCGCCTCTGTCTGTTTCAACGTGTAACCCCGCCCCTCCCTCGGCCAGTCGGCTATGAGTGCGCTAGCATACCTGGAGGTCGCTGTTTTAATGAGTGTTTGATGGAAAACGACAAGAGCGGAGTTTGCGCTCTCCAGTCGCATGATAGGTGAGTCCTAGTAAATAATTTTCCGTGTACGTTACACATGCTATTTTTTTATTATTAATTATGATTATTATTTTGCTATCAAACTCGCTGGAGAAATGACTGAAATGCACTGAGTGTGATGCAGTATGGCAGTGCTATTATGGAATATGCTGTGAACTTAGCTAACATTACTTAGCAGTGATATGAGTTAATTTACTCAAGTGAAAGCTTTAAACATTAGCCTGATACATAACTAGCCAACTTAAGGCTTTCTGGTTAACCCTCTGGGGTCGACGGACCCAGAGTCTCCATTTCAACTTGGGTCGAAGGTGCAGACTTCATACTATATACCAGTGTTTAAATTGTGTTGATAGGCCACGTAAAACCGATGTTTGTTTGTTTTTAATAAAACAGTGGCGTTTACTCCGGGAAGAAACGGTTAAAACGGCGTTTCTAAGGAGAGCGCTAGCAGACACGCTTTGCTTGTGAGTGAAAAAAGAAAAAACACTCTTTCCCTATTGGTGGAAAAATTTACTGTGTCGACCAATCAAAAAATGATATGACAACATGTGACATCTGGTTGTTTGCGAAGAGAGGGAAGTTTTAGGAGTGAGCGAAAGAGAGAGAGAGTTTTGATACGTGAGAGATTTGTGACGTTTGCCGTGTTTGGAGTCTCAAGTTAGTGTGTTGTCTTGTGTAGTTAGTGTGTTGTCTTGTGTAGTTAGTGTGTTGTTTTGTTTTGTGTGTCAGTTCCACTAGTGAACGCCACAGTTGCTGCCTTAAAGCCACCAAAGGCAGGTTGCAGTGTAAACGCTGACACAGCTGCTGTCAGACCTGCAGGTTTATCCCTGTGCTGTTCTCATCTGTTACAGTGACACAAACTATTTTTTGGAGTTGCATAAATAATTTGTGTGTCTTCTTATTTGATGCAGAGCACCTGATTGTTCTGTACATAGTTTTAAATGGTTATATGAAAAACATCTGAGCCTTGGCTGCATTTTTAGGTAAATAGTACCAAATAACTTTGTTGTTTGCAAAACTTGTGCATATTTTTAAAAATGTACAATTTCTCTTTGCATTTCAAGTTATGACAATGATTCGTTAAACGTGCCTGTGGTTTGTACAGTCAAAAATATCACTTTCTAGTTGTATTTTAAATTTTGTCTGAATTTAGATAAATTGTGCTGACACAGTTTGTCAAAATGAGAAAATAACAGTTTTTAAAGGTGAAATATGAGGCCAAATCAAAAGTAGTCAGAAACGGCCAGTTACACCCTGGACCCCAGAGGGTTACATGCTAAAAGCAAAGTTGTCACCAAGTACTGTTTATATTTGTGTGTATTGCTGCAGCTTTTTTAAGCATTAACTTGGTGCCTTTGGGTGAAATAATGGTAATATGACTGATCCATATGGTCACTTGTTTCTGTGCTACCAAAGTTCCCCGGCTTTCATTCAAACTGTGTTTGTGGTCAGCACCGACACATTAAACTACTTAAACAGTATAAATGTCTTCAAGCTCACACTGAGGCCTGTGGGGCACAATCAGTGGGGCATTTGTTTTTTCAACAGGAGAAGAATATCTAACAAGTTGATTTGTTCACATTTTCACATCTTAATTTTTAAGTGAAATGTGCATTTTGAGTTTATACGCGATGTATGTAAGGCGACCGTTTCCTTTTGCAGTATTTTTGTGTGGTGTGTTTTTCTATTTCTTAACAAAAGGGGAAAAGGTGTGTGAGCTCACCTAGGATGATTTGT
>NW_005187785.1:219514-225694 GCF_000239375.1 Pundamilia nyererei | reverse complement strand
CATGAGCTGGAAAAGCTTGAAAAGGGACCTTGAAAGTGCTTAAAAAGTGCTTGAATTTGACCCTGAAAAAGGCGTATGAACCCTGAGATTAAATCGAACAAGACACAAAACATGTTAAAAACACAACAGCCTTAATAAACAGCAGTTTGGACCTGGAAGCAGGATTGATACGTCATCACTTAAAGACCGGATAGAGTCAGCTGTGACCAGCGTGGATGAATCTCCTGCCGTTTACAGTGAAACCTTCATATTGAGCTCCACGTCTTGAGCTCATCCCCACAGAGCAGGAGGAGGGACGGGGACCTCGTGTTCTCCTACATTTTTGTTATGACGCCACACTAACAAAAGTCAACGTAAAACACAGATTTTGTATTACTACAACTTCATAACCTGCATGTGAGACAAAGCACTACATGAAATTCTAGTGGGACGTCAAACCAGCGGGTGAATAAGAGGTGGATGAAGCGGGGCTCTCACCATCTACATTACACACTCTGTAGAAACACCATCTTTACCCGTTTAAACAAAGCCCTCCGCCCCCCTCCCTGCTCCTTCATCCCCCCTATCAAAAGTAAACACACATACCCGCAGACACCGAGGGGAGACTGCCTCGCAGTAGCGAGAAGTAAGTGTGCGTTTGTGTGTCGGCTTGTTCAGGGACTGTTTGGATTAATCTGTAGGAACCAGATGCCCCCGCTGTGTTCCTTTCAGTCCCTCCATTAATTACACCGTTACTAATAACGGCCTTTGTGTGTGTGGTGTGTGTGTGTCCATCCCTGTGGGACACATGCTATGGTAGGTGTGATTCCTATAGCTATAGGCATTCAGAGAACAGTGCAGGACCCGTGTCACTAAGGCAGTCCAGTGATTCTTCATGATACAGCTTAAGTGTTTGATGTTAATCTGAAAGCACGCCACCTTCCCTGCTGGAAACCACGCAGCACTTTTAACTGTAGATATGTTGATGCAATATGATAAATGAGCTTTAATTAGGTCCTGATTGACAAGATATTGAGGATTAAGTGCACCATGTACGGGTATCGATGACATATCACTGACTGTTTTATGATAAAGTATCACACAGTGATGGGAGCCTGGCCAGTTAAAACAGAAAAACCACAATCACATTACCAGTCTTACCAGCTGGGCAGTGGTTGGTTCTGTGCTCAGTGAGCTCAGCCAGACAGTCAAAGTCCTGTTGACAGTTGTCACAGGTGAAGATGGATTCGTCGTCCAAGTCATCGTCGTGATCTCGGTCATCGCGGTCCTCGTCTGGTTCTCCGTCTTCAGCACCGGTCCCCTCTTTGGGGTCGGCGACTCTTTCAGATGCCGCTACGTCTGCAGAGAAACACAATACAAGTGTGTCTTTGTTACCGTGAACGATCACAGTTTGGATCTTTGTGCCATTCGTTATGATCCCATTGAAATATTCACCGCCGTCTGCTTTACCCACTTTCACTCTGCGTCATTTTAGGTTAGGCTGCTGTGCCCTTCACTTAGACCTGCAGCTATTTCACAGGTGTATTTGCAATAAGCTTTGTTTAGAGTACAGCACATTAGTGACATTTGTTCACACTGATTCACAGAACGAACCAAACTTTTCAATGTTTTCTTGCCTTTTAAATAATTAATTGGTATTGTTGTGTTTCTTTTGTTCCTGCCGTCACACTCGATTATTCTGTTGAGTTTGAGATGTCAAATTCAATTTCATATTGAAGCACTTCCAAAAAGGCTTTTTATGTTAGAAGAATAGAGTCGGTATTATCACCTCCAAGAGTCGTTGACAGGACTTAATACGGAGCCAAAGGCTTACAGCCTCGGAGCAGCCAAACCAGTTTGGTTCTGGTTCCTGCCTCTCTCGCTGCCTCAGCTCTGTCGTGTCTGTTACTCTTCCTGCGTCTAGTCTGAGCACCTTCAGTCCATGTTAGTGACTTCCTGTTTTATTTTGGTAGTCCTGTCCTGTGTGCTTCACGTTCAGGTTTGCTTCCTCCTGTCATCTAGTGTCTTCAGTTCAGCTCTGTTCCCGTGTGCCTCCACTTCCCCCATTTATTGTCTCAGCCTCCCCTCGTCTCCTGTCGGATCATCTTCCAGCTCCTGATCCTGTGTTTCTAGTTTAGTTCCCCCTGTAAAGGTTTTGTTAGAGTCTGCATTTGGGTCCTTTTCTCCACAACGCCTGATCTGCGTCCCCACAAGTGTCTCACAGCGTGTCACAGCGTAGCCTTAACAACAGCACAGAAGTGGTTAATGTCATTACTGGTTATCATTTATTGCATCCAGTGTAAAAAGTGAGTTACCAGCCGTGCACTGCCAATTACTTTATACTGCGTGTAGATTATCACTTAGCATGTGACGTAATGCGTGTGAATGTGTGTGTCCTGGTAGCACACAGCAGTGTGAGAGGGGACCAGTGGAGGCCCAATCCTCACCGCTCCATTGTGTCTCCATTTTCACACCTTATTATCACATTATAAACGCTGAGGATCCAAAAGGACGACACTGAAGACACTTTGCTTCAGAGATGATACCAGAGGAGAGAAAAGAAAAGCCCTGCTAACACATAAAAGTCTTAATAAAACACCATCAATCAGCAACAGCAAATATGACGATGATGATGCAAAGAAAAGGATAAGCAGTGGGGACAGCAATGTTGAAACTTTTCAGATAACAATTCTGCAAAGATTAAAAGCATTCTACAAAAAATAAGGTATTCAACATCGCACATATAATTATTATATCACACAGTTCATGAAGCTTCATCAACGCAGGACTCAGAAAAGTTAAATCTCACCTTTTAAACCTGTCCAACCGAGAACCAGTGAGCTCCACGACTAATGAAAACCAGACTTATTTTAAGAGAGTGCAGCTACAGGTCAAAGCGATTAAGCTGCAAGTCAGTTTTATCCACGAGGAGTTCGAAACATCGTTTAACGTGCACACGCGATAGAAAGGCGCCGCTTTGTTATATGGTGCTATTTCTGGCTCTTAATTTCAGCGAGTCTGGTAGAAAAAGTCTGACCATTAAAACTTAGTAGCCAGGTCAGCATCAGCGTGTACGCGCAGGTACACTTGCACGGCGTTTTCCCCCTCGCTGATATTATTGCAGGTCTAACTAACATAAGTTAGGGTGCTAGAGGACGCCTGTTAGGGAACGTGAGGGAAAAGTGAATCAGGCACAAAACCGCCACAGCACTCTGATTTATGATGGCAGCGGTATGATGGGAAATAGGGATGAGGGGATGCTGGGAGGTGGGGAACGAGAGACTGAGGTGATGTGGTGTTTGGGGGGACGCAGGAGAGGAAGACAGTGATGGAGGGAGAGAAGGAGGAAGGGATGAAGGGATAGGGAAGAAGTGAGGGAGGGTGTTGGCCATCTGTCCAGTGGTGAGAGCGCCGTCTGGCCAGGGAGAGAAAACAGCCCCTTGGCTGACAAACTGCACGTGCACGCTCCTCATTGTGCACACGCACACACATGAATGCATACATACCAGAAGCACACAAATGGTCTATACACATACTTTAAATATGTGGTTAACAGTCAGCTTTTCAAATACACACCAGGTTTTTGTCAAATTTGTAGGAAGTGATTAAAACACGATGCAGGCTGCTATAAAAGGCATTTCAATTTTTTTATTTGTACATTATCTGAACATGCATACGTGCAGAAAGCAACTACACACATACTACATACAATGTGCACACAGTCCCCGGGGTTCCCTGATGCCAGAGGTGAGGGCAGCGCCAACTCCATTGCATGCCAACACAACCTGCTGTCATAGCAACAGAGACAAGAGATGGATTTGCACCCCTCCCTCCTCATCACTCCCTTATTTTCTCTTTCAGTACTTTTTTTTTAAAATAGTGTTTCGCCCCCAAATCCTGTGCAGTGAGATAAAGAGAGAGATGGGTGATGAAGATAAAGGGATGAGAGGGGCCAACAGGAGAGGCTGGTGTTTACACACCGATCTCTGTGGTCCTCTGCTACCCACCCACCCATGATTAGGACTTCTCTTACGGGGAGAATTTGATGAGGGCGGGCTTCAAGAGAGCGTTGCTGTAAGCTCACTTATGATCGTTACCACTCTGGAGCAGCCCTCCTGTGTGTGTGTGTGTGTGTGTGTGTGTGTGTGTGTGTGTGTGTGTGTGTGTGTGAGAGACGACAGTAATATCGTCCGTGAAAAAGAAAAATTTATGTAAGCAGTAAATAAACACGGCCTTTATTTTTTTATGCTGCCTGAGATCTATAAACTGCAGTTTTATTGACTCCTCGTGAGGCTACGGTGGTTTAAAAGAGCCGTTTATGACACATTCTATTCAATTTCATACACATTTAGCAGAAAATATCTTTTAGTGTGTACACAAAAGTGTTTCCAGTCACAATGACTGCACTGCGTTACTTTATGCATTTTTTCACTTAGTTCTTAAAACACACTCACACCACCTTCCTCCTTCTCTAAGATGCTCCACCCAATCACAGCACAGAGGAGCAGCGGGCCTACTTAATGAAAGCAGGCGACTCCCACGGGTGCTCGGGGTACATACAGAGGTGTGTGTCTGTGTGTGTGCATGAGTGTGTGTCCGCAGGGTATTGATTGAATATTATGACAGCAGTCCCTCGCAAATAGCATCTGCTTGCCATCCACTTTCTCTATGACACACACTCCACACACACACAGTGTGACATAGCTGTAGTCACTTATAGACACACGAACGCACACATGTGAACACACTTACTCTACTGAGAACCATTATCTCTGAGTCACAGACAGTCGCTACGCCAGGAATAACTACACACTCTTTTTCTAAATCACGCCACACACACACACACACATACATTTTCTGATCCAAGCGCACACACGGTTCATTCTTATGTCATCCACAGAGGCTCGTCCTGCAGTTTAACTACAGGAAATGTTCCAAACGTACAGCATGACTTATGTGGGTCGTTTTCTATCGCTCACAGAACTCTGATGATTTTTATTCTAGCTGTATAATGAGGGACTGCGTCACACCTGGGATACACAACATGCATTTAGATGAAATTAACCAGTTAGTTGGATGGAGCAGCAGCTGTATTCTGGGTACCTAAATATTAGGGGTGCAGCGATACACAAAATTCACGGTTCGGTTCGATACTTTGGTGTCACGGTTTGATTTTTTTTCAATACAAAAAACTGTTCATGCCTTTTTAATTTGTCATTTATTAAAATTATAAATATATATTTTAACTCAAAAGTACAGTTTTTAAATTTAATGTTGCTGAAACAACAAAATAATAAAAAAATAAATCTGATTGAGGAATCGCTCATCTTTGGAAAAGAGAGTTCATTACAGAGAAACGTCTCTTTCAAAATAAAAGCTCTACTATACGCTTCTTCTGGGCTATATTCTCAGCAGCATATTAAACATATCAGGTCCCCATAAGAAGAATCCTGTGCTAACAGCTGTCTAAATGACTCGGGTAAAGTTTGTAGCATGCATGCTTGTTGTTTTTGTCTGCTTCCACTTGTCTTTGCACGAGGATGATGTCGGAGTAAATGTGCAGTCATATTCGTTGTGTTCCCACTAGTGCTGTCAGCGTTAATCTGAAATGACGTCAACGCCACAACACGGCAAATCTCCGTTAACGAGCTACCGCGGATCGCCCCGTGCGTGGGGCTGGACGGCGTCAAAACGTTAACGAGCTAACTGCGCTAACACACTAGTTCCCACCCATGTAATTGAGCATTGCGTGGCACATCCGACATACTGTTTTACTTTAGTCCATGACGCGCTTACCTTCAGGGTCATAGGTCACATGAAAACCAAAATAGTTCCAAAGGCCAGATCTGAATGAGCGCTCAGTGGATCTGAGCGCTCCACACAGAAGGAAAGTTGATAAAATAAATTAAAAGTTTTGTATTGTTCGATACATATGCGTACCGAACCGAACGCACTGCATCAAACGGTTCAATATCGATACGAGTATCGTTGCACCCCTACTAAAGATTTAAACCCGGTGTTTGGGGGAAAAAAGAGCCTGAGTGCAGACTTTGTGCTTACACGTCATCATGGCATCTTAACCAGCTTTTTCACTTTGTTGGTTCTTATTGCAAAGTTGCATCCACAGCTATCCACAGTTCTTGTGCCCAAGAACAGCAAACCCTCATCCCTGAACGATTACCGGCCAGTTGCACTGACCTC
>NW_005187785.1:215777-216950 GCF_000239375.1 Pundamilia nyererei | reverse complement strand
AAAAAAAAAACACCCAGCACGCCCCTGCGGGCGGTTTATCCTTCAAGCTCGGGTCCTCTACCAGAGGCCTGCTCTGGTACATACCACAGAGACGATGAACATCTCAGCTTCATATTAAATATTATCAGCTATTTTCAGAGAAAGGCCCGAGTGTGTGACAGCACACAGCATCAGTGTGGATGCGGAGAAAAGAGGTTTTTACGCTGTGCTCTCTTGAGGAAAGGTAATAAGCAATATTCCTGGCTGCAGCCACTAACCTGAGGACTGTTTATTAACACATACAAATATAAATATATAAACGGGTAGCTCAGGAATAATGAGGTCACTTTGCATATCTGCAGGAAAGCTATATCCAGGTGGTGTGTGTACGCAACGTACCGCTGCATGCCTGTGTGCGTGTGAACCCTGGGTAATTAGATAAAGAGGAGTGAATTAGCAGAGTCCACGGTGCAGAATGATGTTACACAGCCTGGCCACGCCTAGCTGAGACCCACTAATCACCACTCGTTAGGCTCACAGAACAGTATGTGTGGAGGGTTGTG
This sequence comes from Pundamilia nyererei, assembly GCF_000239375.1. Taxonomy (NCBI): domain Eukaryota; kingdom Metazoa; phylum Chordata; class Actinopteri; order Cichliformes; family Cichlidae; genus Pundamilia; species Pundamilia nyererei. The sequence continues at coordinate 216,408 of NW_005187785.1, read as the reverse complement.
TGTTTTCGTAGCACTGGTGTATTTGTTGAGATCGCGTGCGTGTTTTCTCTCATTAACAGCATCAAAATGACTTCATTGAAATAATTAGTGAGCTAAATGATAATAAGCCATAAACACTGGATAGGAGAGAGAAAGACAGAAGTGATTCCCTCTCCCCTCGAAGAAACCAGATATAAAACAAAATGAGGGATCTGAGCACGCTCAGTATGGACGCGCTGTCCTACAGGCGCTCTCTGTGAGCAGTTGCCAGGATGTGCTAGTGGAGACACAAACTGGAACACCAAAAATCAAACGCACACAGTCAGCACGTTCATCCTACATCTCTATATATCCTTTGGGAAGCAAACTAGGGAACTAATGAACTCTGGGAAATGTTCCTGAACTGCCCCAGGGTGACAGAAGTGCACTGAAAGAGCGTGCCAAAGCTGGAGGGGGAGTTAAAGGAGAATAAAACATACTGCAAGACTGCAAAGGTAAGGTAGTTATTCAAGTGCTAGATTTGGCAGCCAGGAGATGCTACTGTGGCCTGTGTGGGACTCTGCAGCTCAGAGAGACATGTTTCTGCTGGCCAAGCATGCACACACACACACACACACGCACACACACACACACACACACACACACACACACA
>NW_005187785.1:205898-214131 GCF_000239375.1 Pundamilia nyererei | reverse complement strand
TGTGTGTGTGTGTGTGTTAGGTGGCTATATTAAGCAGCTCATCTCTCTCGCCTCACCTCCTCCCATTTAGCTCCCTCTTCATGTCCCCCACAGTCTTCGTGTGTGAATGTGTTTTTTTACAATCCCCCCCCCATCCCCAGAGGCGATCTGCAGAACCACAGAGTACCAGTCACACACAAATACACACAGACACGTGTTTATGCACACACAGACACACACACACACACACACACACACACACCCCTGGGATGTGGAGCCGTAAGGGAGAGCAGCACCCAACGCCAGTGTCTGGAAACAGGATGATGAAAGAGGCATTCACGTCACGGAAGGAAGCAACAAACACACACAAACACACAGTTAACTGCAAACACACATAAAATCATCCAGACGTGCCACGCAGACTCGCACAGATCGACAGGATCGCACACTCACAAACTGACAGCTGCTCGCTTGCTTCTTTGCTGTACGCGTGCACACCGACACAAATGAGACAGAAAAGGGCTTATTGCTGCAAAACAGACAGAAACACAGATGCACTGTGCACTGTCACAAGCAGACAATACGAGTTCACGCACACGAGCACGGAACTGTTTTCCTGTGGTAGCCTTGGGGAAATTAAAACTACATTATGGACCTCTAGAGGAAAGCGGTGAGAGAGTGATGGAGGAAGAGGAAGAGAGAGGAAGCAAGAGAAAAGGGGGAGAGAAAGAGTGAGACGAGGGCCAGTGTCCTGTTTTTCTCAGCTCTGGCCACCACAAAGCTATTACAAGGAAGCAGGAGAAAAGTGATACAGCCTGCAATCTCTCCTCTGTGTCCGTCCTTTGTATCCCGACTGGTGGACGGGAGGACGCGTATATTGTTGGCCATTGCTTCATATTTCAGTCAGTGATATGCTTTGTTCCCTTCAGCAGTCACTTTGGTCACTAGTTCAATGTGGTGGCTTCCCACTTTGTTGTCTCATCAGCACGAGGCTGCAGTTTGCTGCAGTTTGCCTGCATGAGCTTCCTCCCTCTGTTAATTGGTGAAACTCCAAATTGGTCTTGGACGGTTTCAGGTGTGACCCTGTAATGGACTGCATGGACTGCCCTATGAGAAAGCACTTGGCGACAGTGGGAAGGAAAAACTTCCCACTGTCATAACCAGGCTCAGGGAGGGGCGGGGCCATCTGTCACGACCAGTGGGAGGGGTGAGAGGAGGAAGATGGGACAACAGACGCATCGTAGAAGAGAGCCAGGGATAAATAACAACTAATTACTAAAAGCTAAGTGGAGGACGAAGACTGCACTGTGGGAATCCCCCCAGCAGCAAACTCAGGCAGGATTCAGGGTCACCTGATCGCGCCTGACGTTATCGTAACAGTAGAGACGGCGTCTGTGTCCCACGTCCAAACTGGGAGATGGTTTTAAATAGTTTTAAATATCCTCAAAACCACAAGTTAGTCTTCAGTCGGGGTGATATCTTTTATTCAAGGTCCTCAGAAAGGCCAGAGATTTTCTCCAGTTTGAACCTCTGACCAATAAAATCCACCATCATCAAACGCACTGAGAAACCGCAGCGCTTGGACACGGTAATGGTATTTATACAGCGCTTTACTCAGTCCCTAACGACCCCAAAGCGCGTTACACATCCAGTCATCCACCCATCCACACACACATTCACACACTGGTGATGGGGCAAGCAACATTGTAGCCACAGCCCCCCTGGGGCACTGACAGAGGCGAGGCTGCCGGACACTGGCGCCACCGGGCCCTCTGACCACCACCAGTAGGCAACGGGTGAAGCGTCTTGCCCAAGGACACAACGAACGAGACTGCCGGGTCTCGAACTCCCAACTTTTGAGCCACGATCGGCCCGTATGCTGGGATATGCTCACACACGCTTTCCTGATATTGACACAGATCTGACAGGTGCAGGAAACATTTTTACGGCTCAGTGTTGTCACCACGTGTGTGAACACACGCACATACACACATTCACACACAGGAGGAACAACAATGAGAAGGTCTCAGCTTCTCTGTTTCAGCTCGGGGACCTGACAAATCTTTTCCATGATGACTCACCGGATCGTTCTGTGTGTGTGCGTGCGTGTTTGCGCGTGTGTGCGTGCGTGCATATGTGTGCGTGCGTGCGTGTTTGCGCGTGTGTGCGTGCGTGCATATGTGTGCGTGTGTGCGCGCGCGTGTGTCACTGTAGTCTGCAGCAGACTGTCAGTGTGATTTGAGGAACAAGTTCATCACCAACAGTTTATTAACACGAGACACTCCAGTCCTGTTCAGTTGGACACGTCTCATGACTTCCTCACTTTCACCCGAGACTGAAACACACGGATCTTATAAACAAATAACAAATAAAAAACACGGCTGCTCAATACTATTTCCAACTTCGTCTCTCAGTTCTTCTTCTTTTCCTTCTTCCAGCACACTGAGAGTCAGACAGCAACTGAGCAGACAGGGGGACACGTTGTGTCTCTGTCCTGCTGAGGTGTGGTAAGGACTGAGGGGAGAAGGAAAGGAGGCTTTCAGGCCAGGAGGAGGAAAAGAGAAGAGGAAATGTAGGAAAGGGGAGAATAAGTTGGCTCAATGCTATTCGAGTCGCCCTCACACTCCCTCCACCTTCTCTCAAGCGGGTCGTTCCAAACTCAACACACATTTTCCAGAGTAAGTCAAAGAAAGACCAAATGAGAGGGATGGAAAAATAGCCTAGAGGGCTGGAAGTTTATGAATTAGGAAGCAGGATAGGAAGGTATATTTCTCCTTGTTCCCTTTCTTTTTTGCTGTTCCCTGTTTTCCCACTCCGTCCTTCTCAACATCATCTCTCAGGGAGTAAAAGAAGCGAGGTCTTTCTTTCTAATCTGCTCGGGTAAGACGTAGGCAGCAGTTCTCGGTCCTCACCCCCTCTCTCACACATACAAACTCCTCCTAATGTCGCCCCAAATAAGCATTCAGAAGGTAAAAGCACAAGCAAAGACAGAGGGACAGAAAGAGAGCGTGCAGATCACGCAGTGACACGCAGATGCTGGCAGCAACAGCCAACCTGAGAGAGTGGCTGAGTAAGGGAATATAGGACAGTGTGTTTTTATGGTAGGAAGAGTGTGTGTGTGTGTGTGTGTGTGTGTGTGTGTGTGTGTGTGTGTGTGTGTGTGTGTCATGGGACTCTAGCTTCCTGCAGGAACTGACACACACAGCAGTTCTAGTGAGCCACCCAGGACCTCAGTCAGCACCCCCTTAACACACACACTCACACACAGCCACACACTCACACGTAGACCTGCACAGTGGCCCCTGGAGGAGAGTTAACACAGTTTTGAAATGGGGGGGGCAAGGATGGGAGGGTTCGGCACGTCATAGACACCCCAAGGGTCATACTTTCCTTTCCTCCTATCCCTGCAGAGCTTAACGAGAGACGGGGCGAGCGCGGCACAGAGAGAGAGAGATAACCGCATATTTACCACATTCAGCAGTATCTTACGTCCCTGCTGGGATCCAGTCGGAGGAAGTGTTTAACTGTTCTCTGACGGGCTGCAAACCGGAGCGGCAAAACTAACTACAGCTGACAAACACCTACAGTAGTCCAGCTGCTTCTGGAAAATGTGGACTTTGATCTTTACCGAGCACCAATGACAGCGCTGAGGAAAACATCGCCAACGTTGTCGTGCCAGCAGCTGCATCGTTTGCACACGTGAACCTTTGAGTCACTGCAGCAGTTGTGAGTCTGGTAGCCCTGTAGTTTTAATAATAATGATGGATTGCATTTATATAGTGCTTTTCGAGACCCTCAAAGCGCTGTACAATACCACTATTCATTCACTCTCACATTCACACACTGGTGGAGGCTACAGGTGCAGCCACAGCTGCCCTGGGGCAGACTGACAGAGGCGAGGCTGCCATATCGCCATCGGCCCCTCTGGCCATCACCAGTAGGTGGCAGGTGAAGTGTCTTGGCCAAGGACACAACGACCGGCTCGATCCTCAACCTTCCGGTTACAAGATGAGCTTCCCAACCCCCTGAACCACGGTCGCCCCTCAATTGGCCGTGAGGCTGGAGTTTAGTGCAGGGAGATTCAGTTCATCTGTGTTCATCTTCACTAACAAACCTACACCTTTAATAAACAGCTTTACGCCAACTCTGCAGAGGAGATCACCGACAACAACAAGTAAACCAATTAGAAATTTGCTGTTGAGCATTCAGACACAGCTTCACGGTGAAGGCCGAATGTGACCTCTGCACTGAGGTGCCAAGGTAACAGCACGTAAGAAAGAGGAGGCTCCGTCGCTCTCAGGGTGCAGGTCCGCCGTGGCCCGAGCCTCTGGTTGCTCCCGTGGGGGAGGATGCAGGCGGGCAGGGACCAGCGGCTCCCCCGTGACACAGGCTGTAACGTCAGAAACACCCTCCGGTGTGATTAACCACCAACTGGACGACAACGTCTCCTTCAGCCTCTTTTTTCCATGAAGTCATTTAGGGTTGTTTTTCAAGTTTATTTTAGAGAAATACATTTTCTACAAATGATAAACAATCGTGTTAAATACTCAATATTCTAACAGCTGACCAAAATAGTCAAGATCATAATTTTGCCATAATTAAACGATAGATTCTTGGAACGAATGGACAAATATCTGCAGACGAATCAATGATTGGCACTGACGTATAAAAGGTGCTAGCAACTGAAATCTTACAGCGTAGCCTGAATAACACGAAGTCTCTCCAAAATTCACAGATGCACCAGGATTTGGGACTGAAGCATAAATAAAAGACACATCTGTGTAAACCTGTGTGCTAACAGACCTCTGAATCACAGCTGAACCACAGCATGAACCTGTCCTCCTCTCGCCCCTCCCTGAGCCGGAGGTTTCTTCCTGTTAAAAGGGAGTTTTTCCTTCCCACTGTCACCAAAGTGCTGCTTTGGTGACAGTGGGATTGCTGGGTTTTCTCTGTATGTATTATTGTAGGTCGACCTTACAATATAAAGCGCCTTGAGGCGACTGTTGCTGTGATTTGGTGCCGTATGAATAAAATTGAATTGAATTGAATGAATTCATGCATTTGCCATCTTTAATACACACAATACAAATAAAATCGTCATTTCTCTTTAATGTTACACGTGAACCTTGAACAGCAGCTGGTTCTGCGGCTCATCTCCTATGGAGGCAAAAGGCTGAGCAACTTTAAATTTCCATCTCAGTGTTTAAAGACGAGCCAAGAGGAGCTGGGAGGGAGACACGGAGACTGAGGAAAAACTAAATCTGAGAAAAAATCTGCCGTCTTTGTCTTCCTCCTAGGAAATTACCAAACCACAGAGAGCAGTGAAAAAGCACACAAATCTCTCTCTATTAGAGTATTATTGAGACTGACTGCTGCTCTGCCTAGCTACAGTTTTCTGTCTCCTCTTTCCTTCCCCTGAACCTTCACAGTCCCCTCGATCTTTCTTCTTTGTCACTAAACCTTCGTTTCCATTTTCATCACCTCAAAGTTACCCCGAGTACACGTTACAAACGGCCGGCTCGGACTCACCCGCACACAAACATACGTCACCCTGCATCTGTGTACCACTGTGTGTGTGTGCCTGTACACTAACCGGTCTGAACAGTCGATCCATCCCAGGTTCCTCCACACTCTGAAGACTCTCCTTCTTCGACAGCTAGAAAAAAGGAGACAGACACAGAAAATCAAATAAATGGTGGTTTTAACCTGCAGCTAATTAAAGAGCCACCACCTGCAGGAGAGCAGAGGAGCCACACAATTCAATGATCGTATCACAATTTTAACATGCCGCCAGCTTCTCTCTACAACTAAGAAAAAACACCTTTGTGATTAAAATGGAGGTTTATGAAGCCGTGTTTATGCTTTCTGTCCCGCCTGGTGTCACCGCCTGCTTTCGTCCAAGCATTACAGACACCAGTCAAGTTGAAGGCGACTCCTCACCTCGTCTTACTTTCAATCGAGCGTGGGAGCGCCTAAGGACATAGAATTTGTCTTGAAACACGTTTATTCTCTGGAGCGAATGTACTTGAACTTGAACCTACCAAGGAATTAACAAAACATGACGATGACCTGAGATCTCTCAGACTCGCACACACAGCTGATCAAAGCTGGATTGTCATGCCGACTTCCTGGGTACAACAGGAAGGAGGGAAGTACAGCTGGCACACAAACAGGAAATGGCTAGAGCCACCACACAATGGGATTTCCCGTCCGCCCCCTCCCCGACACGCTGTGCCTCACTTCTCTCTCGCTCACCTCTGTCTCTGATCCCTCCAAATGTTTTGTTCTCATCCTGCTCTCACCGGTGACCTCCGCCCCTCCACATCTCTACACCTCTCTAATACTTCTCACTCCACGTCCTCATCAGCTCCCTGGTGACCAACCTCCTCCTCACATCAAACCTGAGCCATAAGCTCCAAACAAAGCCAGAAGCTATAAATCAGCAAAGCGTCCCTCTTAAAAAAGAAACTAAAAGTCTGCATGAAAGTGATTTTTGTAGATGAATGAAGAGAGAGGAAATCGTTTTTATAACAGGAAAAAACAGCCGAGCTGCGTCACAACTGCACCCATATAATCACACGAACTTTAGCTCCTCCCATTAGCTGCAAGCAGCGTTGCAAAGTCACACGAGCTGTAAACATCCACGTGCTGATGCACAGCGAGCAGTGCAACACTCTCAAATCTGCATGATGTTTTTCATACTCCACATCATTTTCTCTAGTCTCGTGTGCTGAAGTCAGGACGCTGCTGTGTCTATAAACTCAGCCTGGTTTGTGGGCTCATCTTATTTGACAAAAAAATAATAACAACTGTCTGCAGGACTCAAAAGTTTGGATCAAGTCTTCAACATCCCTGTTGGAGCCAGATGTGGACCACAGAGTGCTAACAAACTCATGGATCCCTGGACGAACACAGGAACCTCCCACCGCAGCAAATCCGTCTGCCAAAGACAGCAGAGAGAAACATACGAGACACCAGAAGAAAAACAAAGTACGTCTGCTGTGCTTCGTCACAATGACCAGTACGTTCGCTCCCAGCTGAGCCCTGATTGGATGCCATGATTCATTAACACGCTTCAATATGATTTTTCCTCCTCGATGTCACATCGTCTGGGTCACGTCACAGCGCCCTGATGAAACGTTTCAGTGAAGATCCTCGTTGAACATAAAGGGAGACGTTTATGACTTACGTGCGTCTGAATCAAAGGTTTTCGTGTCGAGGTTACCGGCCGCGACCTCGGTCTGTCTGAACTGGGCTTGCCCAGATCTTGTGACAACTATTTTTTTAAACCACTAAAAGCTGACATCATAATGAAAACCATCTTCCTGTGGTAGTTGGGAGAGTTTGAGATTATAAAAAGACCTCGTGGTAACTTTGCCTCAGATAAAGGCCCATTTCTCCTGATGAGACTGTGGGGAATACAGCGTGTTTCATTAGCCAAGCACACGCAGCTTTATTTAGACTCCCATATCCTCCCTCTGTCCCCCTCAGAGACAAACACACCGTTACTGTGAACCCTGTACACACCAGGCGGTCGGCGGGGGTGTACGTGTGCCTGTGAGAAGGATTAGCTCACAGATACTATATCAGTCAAGAGGAGGGAGTATCTGAGTGTGTACAAGTACATACGTGTGCATGTGTACCTGTAGCTTGGGTGCCCCATTACAAAAAAAGACCCACTTAGAAAGACACTTTGTGACCTGTGGGGTTAAAAATATAACAATCAGTCATGTGTTTGCACATGCATCGCTTCTCTTCCTGCAGCTCGTCACAGTCCTCTTCAAACTCTAGCTCAAACTCGCACAGCGAGTCGTTTAACAGCTTAGCACTAGCAGCTTCCAACAGGCACAGTCTCTCGTTAGCTACATGTTAACAGACAGGTGTATTTTTGGCAAATGAATTTGCAGAATTTCCCTTTAACAGAACTTACATCATTAGTGGGAGAAAGTCGCAAGCATTCGTGTCATTTTGTACCAGTTAATTGTGGTATTGAGTTAAGATGCTATCACCGAGTAACATGATCACAGCCCAAAATATACAGATACTGGCAAGAAGGCAGAAAAAGACTGAGACGGCAGATGGCTAAAGATCAAACAATCCGACATGCCGCAGAAACAAAAACACAAATGAAACCCCCGGAGCACGACACACGGGTGACACCGTGTAAGAAGGAAGCTTCTGGGAATCCTTGGAGCATCTGCGCACACACACACACACACACACACACACACACACACACACACACACACACACA
>NW_005187785.1:202512-204934 GCF_000239375.1 Pundamilia nyererei | reverse complement strand
AAACACTTAAAGCTGTAAGCTAATGATAGTTATATAAGAGCAGACGCTGCTGGTGCAATAAGCTGTACGTTTTACGTCCAATGGATGATGATCTGATTAGTCGACTAATCGCAAAAATAATCGACTATAGTCGACTATCAAAATAATCGTTTGTGGCAGCCCTAGAGTCTATGTGAGTCCTAACACGTGTGCTTAAGAAAGGACGCCTATCGAGTACTATAAATAAGAACACCTGGTTTACTGCATGAGCATAAACACAGACTATTTGATTGTGATTTGGTGGCCTGAGTTCCTTCCACTAATTAGTGTAAATATAGAATATCTCACCGGCTTGAGCAGGTGACCTTGGTGTGGGGCCTGGGGTCCAGGCTGTATGTGGCCCACGCTGTCAAACTCAGTTTCCATCACGGGACAAAAGTGGGCAAAACCAGTGAAACGCTCTTTTCTGTTAGTGTGAAGAAGCTTAATGACGCATTTAATCACGGTGATATTGTGATATAAGAAAAACTGTACATCTCAATTTTCCTACACGAAAATGCTGAAGAGAAACGCTGGTGTAGTAAAAGAAATCTGTCAACTTATAGAAAAGCTCATTTCCTAGACTGTCCTGTAATTATGAAACAGAAAATTCAATCATTCAAACACTGTGGACACTATAAAGAAGCCCACAGTGGAAAACTGGGACTTTTCTGTCATTCAGCTGTTTATCTTCTACTGTGGAACGAGTGGCCGTGTGGGAGGTCTATGCAAGTGAGAATCGCTCCAAGCCAAATGCTTTCCTTTCCACAGGTGTCCAGTGGGCTGGACTGGAGTCTTTGCCGGGCTGATTCTGGTCACTGGGCCTTATGTTTGGCACCCCTGACTCACCTGTGCGCAGACAAATAATCAGATGTAAACACATGCATAACACATACACAGTAACTGACAGTACCGCAACACTCCTGTCTGCATTATAATGGGCTGCCACGGTTCATTAGCCAGTCAAGCATGCAATTGTACCAGAGCGTCCACAATGACAAAACACGCGGACTCACAACACCAGTGTCCGGGTCAAAAACGTGCAGAAATTAGACAACGAACCATGAACGGTGCGATTAGTCCGCACAGGCTGAGCCCGTTGGGTCGTGGAAGCTGAGGAAATATGCTCAGAGCTCTCCGTTACCAGGTTTATCTCAGAGCGCCTGCAAGTCGCCGCTGTTGGACGCTTCAGTAATTAATCCTCTTTGCTTCAAAGACACTCTGACACCAGCTTCCCAACAAGTTAGCTATTCTGAAAAATGTGTTTATGTGACGAATAAAGGCTGCAGAGGGGATGATCGAACACCCGGGAGCAGCCTGGGAATGTGAGTTCTGTCATACGCTGCATGTATTTCCCCGTGCACCACAGAACCTCACAGACGGACGGCAGTACTGTCACGTATACTACCGTTTGGATGGTAGTCGTCCAATCCTCCGTTTTTCATTTCTGCACATCAAATTTTAGAAACGCAGCCGAGGAGGGCTGCAGCATGCAGCTCTGCATCATGATCCTGTTGTCATAAACAAATATTTACACAGTTGTTGTCACTGGCACAGTTATCCACACACACTCGTTCTCCCCTCTCTCTTCCATTATTGGCATCCTCTCCCCCCTCCCTCGTCTGCTCTACCTTTGCCTCTTCAGTATTTTCCTTCCACCTTTCTTTGATATTTGCTCCTTTCTTAAGTGATTCTTGGATCCGTGCTCAGCCTCCATGCTTTCTCTTTGGCTCTTACTGCAGCACCCATTTAAATGTATTTCCTTTTTCCCTCTCTGTCTTTATCTCTCCCACCACATACCAACTCGCTTCCCTTCTATCTTTGTTTCTCCTTCTCTTCTGTCCCATGAAAGCAGTTCCAGTCTCACAAAGCGAATCCTTTGTCTTTTCCCCTCCTAAACAACACATGCACAGTATCAGGGCCATTTATTCCCAGAGCAGCCCAAGGCTCTGCTGTTCCCAGATCTCTTTGACGAGCGGGTCACTCTGGCCAATCGCGCACCGGCCAGACAGCCCAGAAAGGCGGGATGTGGGTCACTGTAGCCAATGATAGGCGGATCCTTTTCCCACAGGGGCGAGCTGATTGACAACTAGCGCTGGACAGGAGTCAAGAGGGTAATTGTCATCTGACTCTCTCCCTCTCTCTTTATCTGTCCGTCTCTGCTTCTCATCCTAGACACTCATTCTTCCCTCTCCCACTTCCCCTTTCCAACTCACTTCCTTGCCCCCACTCCTCCCCACACACCCCTCATTTTCCCTATAGCACTCAAGGACTCTCTCATTGGCTGCCCTCCCTTTCCCTCAGGAATAACTTGGTGACGCTACTGGCCGAGGGCTGATGCCAATCTACATCCCCAGCATGCCCCTCGGGAGACCCCCAAACTTCAATGGCCTGTGTCACACAC
>NW_005187785.1:198727-202421 GCF_000239375.1 Pundamilia nyererei | reverse complement strand
CACACACACACACACAGGGGACAGGGACAGAAGCTGATTAACCAAATACTTTTATCAGCAGTAAAACCGCTCTCTCTGCCTGCCTGCATTCTGAACAAAACAGCCTTAAAACACAAACACACACAGACACACATCCCAAGCACTGAGCCATTGGCCAGAATCACCAGGCTAGTCTGAGGCTTGGGACAGCGTGTGTGTGCGTGCATGTGTGCTTTTGTTTGTGAGCGTGTGTGTAAAGGGACAGAGTTAGCAGAGGGCTTAGATGGATGGCAGCGAGAAAGAACAACAACCACACAAAGCCTGGCGGACAAGCTCCATCGCCCTCTCTATCTTTCTCTTTCCTCCTTTTTCTGCTTTGCCCTCCTCTCCTGTTTTTTCTCTTTCAATCTGATTTCGTTTGACAGATTTTGAAATTCTCTTCGCTTCAGCGATCGTTTCTTCCATCCTCTCTGCTTACAGAAGTCCTCGTCTTCGTTGTTTTGTCATGAACAACCTCTCTGTTCTTTCTTTTATGTACGAGGTCATTGTGATTGTAATCTCTATCAACAGATTCTGCATATGAATATGTATAATCTGCAGGAGGGAGGAGTTTTCTGATCCTGGAAACCTTCTGGCTTCCATTTGTCATCTTGGCCAGCCAAGTCTGAGCCGGTTTGGTTGCATTCATGTAAACAGGATATATGGACCAAGTGCAAATGAGGAATTCATTCATTGGCTACACCGGGCAGAGGCCAGTCAGGGCCATGTGGGGACCGTGGACCAGTAAAGGTCAGTGACACTGAACGACTTCATGTTGGGTGATGCAGAGCGGGCGGATCAAGTTAAACTTCTTTTTAACTTTGAGGAAAACAATTGAACCGACAGCAGCGACGCAGATCGGCGACATATCAGCATTACAGTGTTATTTACGCACACGTGTCAGTGAGCGACCAGCCATCAGCAAGACAGCGATGCAAGAGTAAATCAGTCCCTGTGCAAACGCCCCTCTAACCAGCAGACTAACCAGCGGTGCCCAAATGAGTCACACATCCCAGACCTTACCAAAATAAACCAACATAGCCGCGCACGCTTCACTGCTGTAGAAAACAATCGTGCTGTTGTAAGAAGACTTTCTGGTTTTATCTTTTAGTCCTGCGACTCGCACAAACTCACCTGTACAGCAAGGTTTGTAAGAGATTCCTATTAACACACTACGAAGAGAACGCAACACGCACACACAGACACACACAGACAGTACAGAGCTGATGTTCAGGGCCAAACAACACAGCTTGAGATTAAAGAGCCTCTCTGATCTGACATTTGTTTTTCTGTCTGTCAGAGCGAGTGTGGCGGGAAGACGAATCGATAGCAGAAGAGACGTGTAGAGGAGGAAAGAGGAAGTGAAGGAGGATATAAAGGCGGTGGAGAAGAAGAGCAGAAGGTGAGACAGAGGTTAGAAAGAAAGCAGCAGCGAGGAAGGACGAGAGGTGAAGGAGGGCAGCGAAAGGAAGCATAAGGAGTAGGACAGAAAGAGAAGGAGGAGAGGGAGAGCATTTCTCCAGAGTACCATGACTCCAGGGAAGGCTCCAGAAATAACTGAACTAGAAGTTTCCCCAGCAGCTTCCACTCACCATTACAGACTGGTCCACACACACACACACACACACACACACACACACACACACACACGTCATATGAAGGTTCAGAGTTCACCGAGACAAGACTGATTCACCAACAAAGCTGAATGATGCCAGAAGGAGATGAGACATGATGAGGTACAGTTGGTGCATATTCACACACACGTGCACGCACACACACGTGCACGCACACACACACACACACACACACACACACACACACACACACACACACACACACACACTCTACATGAACACTAAGAGGAGGCGGGGCTGCAGGGTGGAGGGTACATAATTGCCTTCTCTTGTACTACAGGCTCGAGAGTGCTTTTTGACTGAAGACACCAATTTCACGCTAAGGCATTATTTAGCTTGATACAAACTTGATTAGGCTTTACAGAGAGAGAGAGGAGAAGGGAAATAAACAGCTTTGTGTCATACCGCATCGCTGGCGGACAGATTAACTCGCTAGTCACGCTCCTTCTGGGAGTAACAAGAAAAATATACAGACAGCGCGTGTGCGCTCCGAGCGTGGCTGCTTGTTTGTTTGAGCAGACGTGTAATCAAGCATCTTAGAAAATGTACTTTCCATTTTTGAAACCTTATTTTTAAAGAACCTTTTTCAGATTTTGGGGTGTTTCATGTTTTTGCAGCTAAAATTCAAACTGAGTTAGACTTTGAAACCCAGCGATCGTTCCTCGGGACGTTCAGCAGAACTATCCGCCCCCGCTACTGCAAGGACTCTTTGTGCAGTTCGTCTGTATTACGCGACATAATTTTGGGCTTTTCAGGTGCAACATTTGTGCAGGTGTGGGCCTGCAGCAGGCTGACATTTCTCCTACCTTTAAAAGATTTGGCTCAGCAGTCAGGATTTATTACCAAACATGAACGTCCTGATCATTTTCCAACACTGGAAAGCTGCGTGTGTGTGTTTTACCGACTGGAAAGCAGATCCTCTGATTTTACCCGTTACTGTGAAGATTGATCCAGACGTGACTGAGACGGAGCGAGTGAGAGCTTCAAGCTGCACCTCCAAAGTTTCTGAACCTTCAGAAAGTACTACCTGCTGAAGGGGAGAGTTTTTCCAGGTCCCAGTGGTGGAAAAACAACGAGCTTGTCCAAAGTTTCCTGGTCCCCGAGGAAAACAGCTATAAACAGCATCATTGTGTCAGGACTGCTAATATTTAGACTCGTCTCCCTTTTCCAAACTAACTTCTTGCTCTAAGTCATCAGCATGTCTGTTAGACCCCATTCCTACTCAGGCTTTCAAAGAACTCATTTATCTATATTAACAGGATATCTACCACCAGCTTTCGAGGTAGTTGCAATTAAACCATTAGTTAAAAAGCCTTTGCTTTCTTACTCTCAGTTGTCTCAGCTAACTATGGACCGATCAGTTTCCTTATTTCTTGAACAGACAGTTATCAGACAGCTACGTTATGTTTTCCAGAGGAACGATTTGAGGAGTTTTAGTCAGGATTTATGTATCACAGCACAGAAACAGTGAAGGTTACAAACGATCTCCGATGGCCTCTGAGGGCAGACTGTTAGACCTCAGTGCTCCATTCAACGCTCTGTTAATCACATTATTTTAAACCACTGATATTAAAGGAAATGCATTCTGGTGATTTCACTCTAATTTCTCCATATAAATGAGTCTTATTCACACAGTTCAGTCACAGGCTTCTGTTCTGGGCCCAGTACTTTACATCTGCCTTCTTTAGGCAATATTATTAGAAAACATAGCATCCGTTTTATATTGTTATGCAGATGATATCCAGCTAAATGTATAAAGTTTCTATACAGTCAGATAGCACAAATTATTAGTTGGCAGTCTCCAGAACACTGCTGGGTCTTACGGTATATAAATGAACATAACCTTAACTGAATTGAATTAAAGGACAAGGCTGCAGGCCATGTGCATTTCAGCTGAAACTGTTATTGTTCTCTGCTGGATTCAATTGAGTGGCTTAGAAAGCCGAGAAGCAAGAAATATATTTACAGACATTCAGAGAAAATTGTCCACAAATGTGGAGAGGAGAGGAGAGGAGAGGAGAGGAGAGGAGGGGAGAGGAGAG
>NW_005187785.1:194034-196892 GCF_000239375.1 Pundamilia nyererei | reverse complement strand
GTGTGTGTGAGTGTGTGAGAGTGTGTGTGTGAGTGTGTGTGTGTGAGAGTGTGTGTGTGAGTGTGTGTGTGTGCGCGTGTGTGTGTCAGATAGAGAAAGGGGGAGGCCTGCCCAATAAATATATTATGCATCAGCCAGGTGTGCAGAGGGGCGCTGCTAATTGCCCCCACCACTAATGTTTAATGTACAGAATACGAAGAAGCATGAAGCAGGGTGAGATCACTGAGGGAGGGGGGTCGGTAGAAGGCAAAGGAGCCGAAGAAGGGAAGGAGGCTAAAGGGAAGGCGAGGAGGCTGGAACAGAGCAGAGTGCGCTTCTGTTTGTTAGCCTTCTTCTTGTCATGCACCTCATAGATATCATGGAAGATAACGGACATGTGGATGATCGCTGAAGTTACTGCAACACCTCAGGATCCAATAAGCTCCGACTAAGACGACACAAACTACAATACAAAAGACTAGTCAAACACCCCAGAGCCTCCAGAAAAACAGAACAGGCAAAAGAGTCAGTGAACAAAGAACGAGCCTGTAAGAGACTGAAAGACAAGCTTAAACACACACATGCACACACAGACACACACTGTAGGAAACTTAGAAGGGCCCAAGTCCTCTGAGACCATCTCGTGGTGGGGGGGTACAGGCTTGGCAAGCAGGGCCTGGTGTGTGTGTGTGTGTGTGCAGTCACACAGCATCATCTTTCTCTTCTTAAAAGCTGAGGGCACAGGCATGCACCGAGCTCAGCTACACTGTGACACACACACACAAGCACGTGTGTGTGTGTCTCCAGAGGGGTGTGTGTGTGTTAAGGTCCAGTGAGTTTGCAGCTGATAAACGAGGCTAGCTAAGCCGCTACAATGGCACAGTCCTGGCCCATGACGCCCCTTTCTCTCTCTCTCACACACACACACACACACACACACACACACACACACCAGGCTGGCCGCTGATAAGGAGTTGTCGCTGGCATACACACACCTCGCTGAGGGACTTCACCCTTTCTAGACACACACACAATAAAAACCTAACCGAGCCGACCGGATGACATGACCTTCTCTCGTCCATTATTTCAAACTAAACCCAAATTTCCCGCTCAGCCTGACGAGGAACGCTTCCTATACTCTGAGACTTATGAAGTCTCATGAGTGGAACAAAAAAAGTAACCGTGAAAACAGACAATAACCACGTTTAATTACAGTAACGCTACAGGTTACAGTCACATGTAAGATTACGAGCTCTGTTCTGTTCGAGTGTCCTGAGCAGTCCTGACACTGAAGCTAAAGGGAGCCCAGCCCTCAGTGCTCTTTATTCTTTAAACCTGCACTTTTGTTCTGTGTGTAACCAAAAAGGGATATTCTGTTTGTTTATGTTCTGAGCTTTCAATTGTGTTGTAATTTGATTCTAATTGAGTGCAAATCAACATGAGCCCATTACATTCAACGCGTGCTACTGCTGGGCTCCACCAATCACCAATTACATTAGCTTGTTTTGTCCCATTAAAAAAAAAAAACAACCACCAAAACCTCAAATCCACCCCCCGCCGAGCAGTCAATGGAATTTTTAACAAAGCTTTCTGAAAGCTATTTAATGGTTCAGCAAGCCTTAATGCAAAGCCACGACGGGCTTTCATACAGGAGTAACTCAGTGTGGCTGTATACACGCTGATTGGACTATTTTGTACTGTTAGAAACAGAAACAAACAAACAAAGCAGATCTAATACCAAAGCTAAAAACATGGTTGTTTTCAGGTCACATGTGCAGGGTGTCTGAATTTCATGAGAGCCAGTCGCCCCATGAAAGTCTGCAGCTTTGCCAAAGAGTAGAAGTGCTCTAATGTCAAAGCCAGATGGGAAGAGGAGAAAGAAAAATAGATGGGAAAGTGAGAGCGGATGAAAATAAGTGTACTGTATTATACACACAGCACACAATCCTTCATACCGACACTGCTGGCAGAGACGATGCTTTAACCAAAGTGCGAGTGCGTAATGTCAGCGAACAGTGCTGTCAGGAAAATGCAGTTTCTACCTTGACAAATATTCAGGGCTCATTTTGATATCAGAGGAAATGTTTTTAAAGGTTTGAGAGAAATACAACGAGGTTCTAAAGAGCTGCGGGTCAAAGGTCAGCGTGTAGTTAGATCACATGACCTGCTGTTTATTGGTGCTTTCGTTTTGCGTTTGTGGGAGCAGGATGATCAAAAACGAGCTCACTGCCTCGTACCTCAGTGACATTTCCAGTCACAAATCGGCGGGTTGGCAGCTGTTAATTTCAAGTCTTGAGCAGTTAATTGACAATAACTTTAACTCCAGGCAATGAATAATTACCATCCTAGAGTTTCGCATTACACTTAAGCCATGTACTTACAGGAATTATTATGCATCCCCTACTAGCGTGATTGAAGCAAGACGTATCATTAGTCCGTTCTGTGATTAGTCAATCAACATAATGTGAAGCCATTCTGATGATGAATTATTTAAGTCATTTTTCTGAGCACAAAAGCCGAGCACTTCCTGCACCAAGACTCTCCGGTGGGTGGATTTGCAGCATTTCTTCGTGTTACATTAAAGTAATTGCAGTGTCTGGGAAAACTGTGATGAACATTTTATCTTCATTGAATGAGACCTGCTGTGATATACGGTCGGGAGAAAGCAGCGCTCACAAAAACAGAGCTGGAGGTGGTAGAATCAAAGATGCTGGGAAGGCGGGGCTGAGGCGCTTCGGACACGTGCAGAGGGACAGTGGATGTACCGGACAAAGGATCTCGAACGCAGAGCTGCAGTGGTGGACATGCAGAGCTGCAGTGATGGACATGCAGAGCTGCAGTGGTGGACATGCAGAGCTGCAGTGATGGACATGCAGAGC
>NW_005187785.1:178476-193887 GCF_000239375.1 Pundamilia nyererei | reverse complement strand
GGACATGCAGAGCTGCAGGGGAGGACATGCAGAGCTGCAGTGGTGGACATGCAGAGCTGCAGTGGTGGACATGCAGAGCTGCTGGGGAGGCAGATGAGTCACTGTGGCGACCCCTGAAGGGGGCAGCCCAAAGAAGAGGAGGATCCAGCAATAACTTCCAGCTACAGTGTCAATATGATGTCATTCAGCTGAACACAGGCAGTAATTATTAGATGGAAGATCGGTTTACACGCTGGTGAAAGGCAGACGAAAACGAGAAGGAGGAGATGGGGCGTAAAAGATGTCATTCGCCTAGAAGAGCTTAGCTCGGCGCACACCAACGCCGAGCCCGACCTCACTACTCGCCCTCTCGGTCAAAGCGCTGCTTTGGCTCGACCAACCGCAACAACGCTCTGTACAGACCAAAAGTAAGAGCTTCTCTCCCCTGCCCCACCCCTTCCAATCTTCCCGCTCTCCTCCATCTCCCTGTCACATGCGCTCAACTCCCGTTTAATGTCCTGCAAATGAAGCGGATTTATTAATGTGTAATTAAGTAATAATCATCACTACATAATGCATGAGAGACTCCAGGGGCTAAGAGCTGAGCGAGAGGAAGAGGAGAGATAGGACAGCGAGGCTGCTGGAGCAGACAGAGAAGAAGAAGAGGAGGAGATTTCTGCAGCCTCGCTAAAGACACACATTAAAAACGGATTAATCCACTGAAATAACATTTTGATAAGAGCAAAGCTGCTCTCTTTCATTTCTTCCTCCTTTTTCTCTCACCCCGCGAGCTTCACGGCCCGTCGTCACACCATTAGTCCGCGTTCAATTAACAAACTCCAATTAGTCGAGTCCCCTCACTTCTAACGAGGCCTAATCGCTTTGAAGGCTGCGCTGGTCAAGCAAGAACACAGTGGCTGTGTTACATCAGAGAGGAACACGAGGACTGGTTTTACTGGTTGTCTTCAATATTACTGTTTGATTATATGGGTGCGTGTGACAAGCATGTCCTATCATTACAAAGTACAATGAAAAGCAAAGCTGTGAGCAAATCCTATTTATGGCAATCGGATCCAAGTTTTCTTTATTATTTTAACGGCAAATAAAAACACAATAAAATTAATTTCCTGGTTATATTTACAACAGTCTGAACCACGTGTTGACAACATGTCACCAGCAGGCAGGAAACAGTCAGAATGTCAATAGGAAAAAATGATGGACAATTCCATACACAGTATATAATTTTCTTTTGAGTTTTATCCTTATTTTTATTTGTATTTTATCATATACATCTGTATTTATGTAAATACGTACACTATAGCTCTTAACTATTACAGCGTAATATTTTGCACGATATTATACATTTTTATACTTTTATATAGATATTTTTTTATTATAAGTTTAGTAAGATGCACAGTCGGGGGGGGGGGGAGTACTTTTTAGCCGGAAAAAACATTTCACTGTGTGTTGTACTAGTTATAACTACATGTGACAAATAAATAAAGAATTGAAGAATTGAAGAAAAAAGCAGGAACCTAATTGGTTAATGGGTAACCGTCAGGATTCCTTGTTCAGATCAATTCTGACAAACGATAACTAGAGATGGATTCATCAGCCATCGGCCTGCACAGCCACCAGGTGGCTGGCAGGAGATGGAGAAGGTGGATTTGGTCCTTCCTTGTTGCTGTTTCGGTATGCCTGGCTGGCCAGTAACCCCAGTCAGAGCCAGCCAGCCAGTCAGAGTTGGGTGAGCAGGTGAAAGACAGAAGAACATGAAAACACAGATAATCCCCCGGTGATGCTCACCTCATCCTGGCCTCCATCACTCCCTCCCTCTTGCCCGCTCACCTGCTATGTGCCACTGCACTGGCCCCAAACACCTTTCCTCCCTTTTACCCTTCGCCTCCTCTTTTCTCCATTTTCCCCCAATGCCCGGTCTTGCCAAGCTGTCAGTGGGGCAAGGTGTGGAGGGGAGATAGCAACATGCATGTACACACAGATGACTGAGTACGCAAAACACACGGTGCTTATGCGAGCTACAGTACAAGGGCCGTGTTACCTTTGTGGTGGTCGTCAGCCTCAGCTCTGCTCGGCTTCGCTTGGCTGCCTGACTAAAGCTAAGCTCTGGTTATCCAGGCTGCCTTAGCGACACACACACAGCCTTCGTGTGCATGATGCATACAAACACACACACACACACAATGCAACGATGGAGCAGTAGTCGCTGGCCAACTGTGCCGAGTATGAACAACACTACAGCCGTATTCAACCCACGTTTCACAGAGTGATTAATGCAGTGCAATTTACTGTAAAGACAAGAAATATCAACAAGTGACAGGAAATTTATTATAAAAACCTGCCACGCCAGAATGATCTCTCCAAACTGTTTTAATGGTGTTATCATCCAATGTGTGGACAAGTTGGGAATCAGAGGTGCAGACCCGAAACCACACATGCAGTGTTTTCATGCAGCATACTAGACAAGCACACGTCAAACCCAGCCTCACTTTTGGAAAGCTTCCTTTATAAAATTCAAAATCCAATTATTTTTATTGGATAGGCGTAGTTATTCCTCAACAGTTCCATTTGTATTATAGCGACAGAGATGGGCCGCAAGCATCAACTAAAAATCGAAACAGGCTTCAGAGTAGATATCTGGAGGACAGTGACGATCACCTCGTCTTCCAAACATAAACCCTGCTCCCCTGGATGGAATGACAAGCAGCAGGCTTGTTTTTCTTCCCTGTACATATCACCCACATTATCAGAAACAACCCTCGAGCGAGCACACGTTCTGTCAGGACATCCTGTGTGGCCCTCCTGCTATCGACAAATTAATCTCACGCTGCCTCCGATGAAACCGGCTTATCCTGGGAACCTGTAGGAGAGGCTGGAATCTGTCCGTGAAAGTCGTGCTGTTAATCAAACTAACCGCCCGGTTCGAATCACTGTCAGAAACCCACTCGCTTCCTAGACAGTCCCAGAAAGGAAAGGCCTGCATGGTGGTGGAGATGGGGGAGGGGGTGGCGACCACATGGTCAGCTCATCCCGTTGCCCATCTGGGTCCCATAAAGGAAACACGGAGGCCAAGGACACCACATGCCCCCATGCACGATGCCCACTCACCCATGCACAGCAATGAATACCATTTTTATGATAATGGGGAAACTGAGGCCTCCTCTTGCAAAATGAAGAAAGAATTTTTTTCTTTCAATCCATCTTACAGAATAAAGACTTTGGCAAACTTTTAGAAAATCAAACCCTGAATTCCAGCTTCACATGTTGCCTGAGTATCTGTTCAACATCTCAGTAAAGCCTGCTATTATTTAAAACAGTGCAAACGCACACACACCACCGTGGACTTTCTCTCTCTTACGGTGTTGGAGTTTGAAACATTTGAAGAGAAAATGTGCAAGAAAAAATTGCTTGAGCCAATTTTATAGTAATGAAAATAAACACGAGTGACCCCGAGGACACGCAGAGTGGGGCCGAGTGATTTGATTTGGGTCAAACAGTCACATATATCATTACAAAGCAGCATCTCAGGACAAGCTGATTTTTTAAATTACATATTATTAATCAAGCCAATCACAACATCCCACTGTCAGAAACAGACCAGCGATCGCGTGGACCGGACACTGTGTCAGAACCAACGGAGCACATTCAGCTGATGGGAAGGTTCCGGTTAAATTCACTTGAACGCTGCCGTAGCCAGCAGCTGCATGCAGTTAAAAAACCAAAATCCAAACCGAGCCTGTGTCGCAAAACTACACGCGGACTAAACGATCCAACAGAAGGCATCTCGGTCACGGTCTCCTCTCCTCCACAGTGCCCGTGGACATGAAGTAGCCCGTACACACTTTCTTACCTTTCACGGAGCGAGGTTTGGCCTGTTTGCGTCTCGACATCTCTGCTCCGGGGCTGCGTTCTTCGTTCTTGAGTTGGTTTGTGTTCCGTTACAGGCGGACACGGTCCGGCTGTCCGTCCTCCGCACTCCGCCGCTGCTCCTCCGCCTGTTGCAATGCGGCAGCTTCAGTCTCTGAGAGCGAAGCGGCCCTTGGTCCAAACACGCCGGGGCTGAGTGGGGGGGGGGCTTCGAGGCTCTTCCTCCGCTGTGGCCGGGGCTCGCGCAACCTGTAGAATAAACGGGGGAGAACTTCCCGTCGTTGCCGCGACGCCGACAGCGGCTTTTAAACGTCTTCTCGCTTCGCCTTCTCCGGTGAAGCCCGAGCGCACTGACGGACCAGGGCGCGAGCTGCCGCCCACACGCGCGAGGCAAACACCTGAGCAGGTCCCGAGCTGTTTAGAGGGGAGAAAAAGTAACAGCGGGAACCTTCGGGTGCGCGGAACCCCGGAGGTGGTGAGAATGTTTGGGAAATTGCTTTGGAAATGAACCGTGGCTTCTTCCCCAGCGCTCGCTTCGTCTTCGACGGGCTTTGTTTGACTTTATCGAAACTATTTCGCTCTGCGTTTCCCTCCAGGAACCGAGCAGCCTTCTGCGTTCCGTCCTGATAGTCTACACTAGGCAGTGGTGGTCTGGTGGCATGGACATTGCGCTCTTCCCCTGCATCTCCACCCCGCGGGGAATGCTGCTTTTACAACCCACGCTTTCTTTCTGTTAATATTTCCCAGTGTCCTAACGGCGGTGTTAACAGCAGCCCAGTATTTCTATGAGTCTAACCCTTCGCTAGCCTCTGTCTCCCTGCTTTTTCTTTGTCCTGACTCTGGCTACCAGTCTCCCTCCTCCTCCTCTGCCTGCCTCTGCTGGCGGGGCTGCGGCGCAGACACACATAATAAAGCCAAGGCAGGCAGTGCTTGGCTGGAAATGTAGCCGCGTCCCAGCAGGGGGATGTGAGAGAAGGGTCCCGGCGGGGGAGCGCTCTGATCCCGCAGGGAGCAGCTCGGCACAGCCCGGGTTGGCTGAGGCAGAGAGGCAGGAGAGAGGCAGGCTGTGCTGACGGGGAGAGAGAGAGGAGGCGTGGAGAGAGTTAGGCAACAGCGCCCAGCTGTGGCCGAGCGGCACAACTACACCGGGGGCTCTGAGAGTCGAGAGGGAGGAGACGGAGCTGGATTGAAGCGCGGAAGAGGTGCACCGAGTAACCGAGGCTAATAGCGTGAGAGGTAATCAGTACCGGTGGCTGCGTGACGTCACCAAGGTGACAGGAAACAAGGCCGTGACGACATCACTTTGCAGCAGTGTTCTTCTGACATGTTGATTATAAAATGTTAGCCAGCTGAGGACAGTGCTGATGTTTTTGACTTCACCTACACGAAGCTGGACGAGTAAAGTAATAAGTCTCGTGACATTGATTGTTTTTCACTCTCGATGTGCCTTTTCTGTGACGTCATGATTCTGCAGCCAAGTTCATTTTGAACATTTGCTTCTTCTGTGATCGTTAAACGTGCCACCGCCCTGTCAGTGCAGGCGTGTTTGGAAGGTCTGCGTCTATGACAGAGAAGCGTGAGCGTACCAGGCAGATTCATTCATTCAACCATAAAATGTTTTCACATTCATCTCTGTGCTGATGTCTTTACAGCAGCACATTTCCACACTTCCAATGGAGACTTTGTGAAATTAAATGTCTGCTGTGTTCACAAAGGCGTGGATCTCCATCGCAGGTTCAAATTCTGCTGAGCTGCTTCCTACAAGAAACAAACGTGGTTGTGTTTAGGATACGCACATGGCCTTTTTCTGCGTTCGCGCGGTGAAAATAAGTCATTCGACTTACTGTAAAGACATAATTCAATTAGCCACACGAGTGTGTGCAATGATGTGAATGTGTGTGTGCGTCGGTCTGTGTTTGTGTGTCTTCTTTGGAGCTCCTTTTATTTCCAGTGAAGAAAAGAGGGACATGTCTGTGGACAATGTACGGCAGACAAAGAGGGAAAAATGAAAATCACTGGGTGCTTTGTTCTTGGCTCTGTGCTCCAACCGAGCGCTCTCTGACCGCAGCTGAGCTTTTCCATGTTCTCCCTCTCTCTCTGACTTCCCCTCTCCCGTCTCTCGCTCTGGTTGTCATGGATAGCTGGGTAACGTGGAGCTCCCTGTGTTGACCAGCAGGACCGCAGATTGAGCCTCCCTGCCCCCCAGCCCACCCCGTCCTCCCATGGAGAGACAGGGCAGCCTTTAAGATTGACCCCCCGCTGGGGTTTGCAAGGGTTTGGGGCGGGGGGAGTTCTCATCTCTGTGCACTCCATACCCTCCCTCGTCTCCCTCTTCCTCACCCTCCAACCTTCACCCTTCCCTCCAAATGAAACGAGTGCACGCCAGGAGACCCGTGTGTGTGTATGTGCACGTAAAGCTCCCCCAGGGTGACGGCTGCTGGCACGGAGGGGCAAAAGCCCTCGCTCAGCGGTCGGTCCTCCTTCCACCCCTGTCCCCCCTCTTCGTTTCTGCCGGTAAATACAAAGAGTGGGAAAAAAGCCCACATTACAAGCTCCTTAAGGGTCAAGGACAGGCCCCACTCTGAATAGCTTCTAAGAGTCGTATTGTTGATTCACATAGCCAGCGATTACACCCTCTGTCATCTCCACACGGATTTGGCTTTTTTATATACACAACAAGAGAACATCAAGTAGCAGCCACTGAATAAGTCGGCCAACAGACGTGCGGTGGGAATTGATACAGACAGCACATCAATGGAATAAACTGGGGGCAGATGTAGAATTACAGCCACAAAATGTGGATTTGGCTGAAAGATTTCATACCTCAACAGCAGTCGCTTTCACAGCCATGTGGAATGTGAGAGCGCTGAGATTATGACGCAGAAATGTAGGTGCCAGAATTATGTGCATTTTTTCATAAATGCATTCTCTATAGGTTACCGTGGTTACATTGTGTCTGTGAAACAACGAGAAAAACCCACTTTTGATGCACTCGTCCAACAAACCGGTGCGGTGTCTGTGTGAGGGAAAAGGATAACTGTACATGCTTGTTGTCATGTGCTGCTTTAGAGCTTCTAAGCAGTGCAGTCGAAAAGATTTCCTTATTGATATCAACCTGAGCATCTGAGTGGCCTGCATGAAAAAATGGAAACATTAACGGGATGAGAAATACTGTGGACACCGTCTGTTAATACGACAAGGACGTCATCGGCACCAGTTACATTTCTCAGAGTAGAAACATTTAACCCGTCTGATATTCAGCTTATTCACTCACACGACAAAATGAGATTTGCACTGCTGTCATTCTGATTTGTAGTTTTATTGTAATGAACCTCTTCCACTTTCTGCACTCGAGTCTCAGTTCAGTTCTCACAGTGGTCCGTCTGTGTGACAAAGACGCTACGTCGGCAGCTGTCGTCACAGCGTGCGCCGCAGGCTGGACAGTCGAAGTTTACAAACTTAACCCTTTCATGCGTGGTGGTCGCTACAGTGGACACATTCAAAGGCCGTTGTCTTGTATTTGTGTCAGTGTTGATGATATACTTCCACACGAACACAACACACAGTGTATATTATTGACTCGTCTGGCAAATTCATAAGTCAGAACGTATGTTGTCCACCTAAGTGTAAAAAAATCCTGATTGATGTTGTCATAATTCATGCATGAAGGGTTAAAGCAATTGCCCTGTGATATTGCTGCAAAGTTCAGGTACACTGCATATTCCTCTTTTTTTAGTGTTTATTTATAAGATTTAAAGTTCAAAAAGACATAAAATCACACAAGACACAGGAAAAAATTCAAAAACAACAACATCCAAGCACAGAGAAACAAACAAACCCACCGCTCAGTCAGTCCGAAAGGTGTGAGGAACAAGTCCAGGAAGGAATCGGTGTAGTTTTACACAAAGTGCAGTCAAATTATGTTAATATGATTGAGAAAGGGCCCAGATTTCACCAAACGTAACGCAAATGCCAGTCAGACCACAGAGAACCTCCTCGATATACAAACATGAATCATCTCACGCAGCCAAACCCTAAACGGGGGAGGAGAGGGTGATTCCAGGCTTCCTGACGGGGACGTCGGGGTGCTAGTGAGCCACAGCGAGTATACCATCTGACTTTACTCTTAGGTCATGAAGCAGGCTAAATATGTCAGTGTGGGGCAGGAGGTTCCTTCCATTGCTTTGTGTTCATCACATAATGACGGACGACATATTTCAAAGTCAGCGTTCTGCTTCATGTCATCATTCAGCCGTGAAAAACAATCAGATTACATTTGTTCTGGCTCCAAAAATACAAAATGAAAATATATGTAAATGTGCAACTAGCCTTTGGCCTGTATCCTGTTACAATGACTGTGTTCAGAATGAAGACGCTTACTTTGGATTACTTCAACACTCATGTATGTAACGAATAATGGACGTGTTATTGGTAGTGTTAAAAGTCATCCCTGTGACACCCAGCCCATAGAGTAGTAGCCACTTTTGTTTATTAACCCTCACAGCAAAATCCACAAAATGTTTTTGCTGTATCATCTTATGTATCATATCTTTTTTATATATTATTATATATTTTTTGTATCACATTTGATAGATTGGGCGTTTTTGGCGTTTTTGTTAACAACAATGTTTAGACAAAAAAAGAGTTTTTTCCAAATTATGGCAAGTATTGATCATGTTGATAAGAGACAGAGGTCTCAGGAACTCATGTAGCAAATATGATACAAAGGGCATGACGGGGTTAATTAAATAGAGAAATGTCTGTAACGGTGCAACAAAAGAGACGATAACTGTGTTTTCCTCGACCTTGTAGGCTCACAGGTTCAAATCAAAACCAGTCAACAGCCTTTACAGCTCCATGGACCTCACATGTTCTCAGAGACTCAGGTTTGCCTTCTGCATTTGTCTCATAGACTGTACATAAAAGATGGATGTAGCCACCATCAATCACCCAGTGGTGTGCTAAGCCCAATTCCCAGTTTTAGACTGGGTGGAGACATGAACCCAACCTCAGGGCATCAGAAGCACTCCAAGTACCAATCCCAAGTCTGGATAAGTGGTGTCAGGAAGGCCAGCCGACATCAATGTCACGTCCAGCACGTGGATGAATCCACTGTAGCAGCCCCTGGGAAATAAGGGATTGCTGAAAGTTGGCTTTAGGTTGCAGCTGGAGGGTAGCATGGCTGATTACAATTTTTAAACCAAGTGCTTATCAGGCTGTCAGATTCAGCTGAATCCTCTTCCCAAAATTATCCCAAACTAATAGTTCAATGAGTTTGTCGATGCCACAGAGTTGGTGAAACCCAAAATTCTCTCTAATCCACTCGTTTTTTCACATTTCATACATCCGTAGCAAAAATGACAATTAGTTAAGTGCAGGCGTTGCTAAAGGCTGACGGCGCCGTCTCCACATCAGCGTGAACCCTCCCTTTGTGTGGAGCTCTCACACACTCGGTGTCCCGAGCACCACTCTGCGTCTCACAGGAGTCAAAGCCCGAGACTGCCGAGGTGAGGAGCGCCCCATCCTCCACACTCTTGCTCCCGAACACGGGATCGTTGTGCTGCTTGCTTGCCTGCCACTAGTGGATAGAGTTCATGTTGTATTTATGTGGCCTAAAGCACACTCTCTCCCTTTATCATTCTCAGCCCCCCCGTCTCACTCGCTGCCTGTCTTCTGCCGCGTTGAACTCTCGCCAGCTCTACTAGGTCTCCCCTCTGCAGACAACAGTGTTCCATCTCGTTGCTTTTGCCCTAGATAGCGTCTATTTTTATAGGGAATAATTAGACACATAACTGATTTAAATACTAATACTGAGCCGTGTTCTTTTGTCTCAACTTAATGTGCGCTGGGTGCACAATGCCAAAGGTAAAAAGTGCACGTGCATTCACGCGTGCACAGTGTGTGTGTGCACTCTGCCGTCTAAAGTGATTTTTATGCAGATAGGCTCAGTAGTGGCACGGACAGAATGCAGTCTTCTGCATTATTTCAGTATAATTGATATGTGGCTGCATGTGCTGCACACACGAATACTGAAATGTGTGTTTGTGATTGTGTGAGCTGACAGGGGGCGATAGCATGTGGTGTGTGTGTGCGTGTGTGTGTGTGTGTGCGCGTGTGTGTGCATGCGTGCGCGTGTGTGTGCGTGTGCGCGCGTGCGTGTGTAGGCTGCATTCATTATCCAATTGGAAGGTGAAAACAAGGGAGAACCTTTAGCCTGCGGTTGCTTCTCATTAAATATTCAGTGTGGAAACAGAAGAAAGATCAACATTACTTTTAATATTTGTTTAGCCTGTTAATTTACACCCAGTCTCCTGTGCCAAGGTCTTTGAGGAGGTATCAGAGTTTATATGGAGCTCAACAAGAAGAGAAAACGCAGCAGTGATGGTGATGGAGAACTTTCTGCCTTAACTTTTTATCTTTTTCATTATTCTTCTGTCATTTATACACCTTCGTGTTGGTTGACGCTCACATTAAACATGACCAAAGCATCAAACAATGAGGCCGTATATGAATTAGCTGTAAACACACAGTTTCAGGTTGTTCTCGCTCTTAACTCTACGTGCTGTCACTGAAAGTGGTCGAGGAGACTTGTTTCAGACAGAAACACTGAGCTGAAAAAAAGAATAACAAGTCCCAAAGTCTGTTTCTGTTTCATGCACTATTCAAATTTCTGTAACACTGCAGAAAACACGATGAAATCGATAGAGTTAAGAAAATAGATCAATAGACAGACGCTTCTTTGCTGTCTTATTACAGTGTGGTTAACATTTTCATGTATGAGCAGGCAGTGAAGTTCAGCAGGTCGACTGCAGCTCCGTGCCATGTGATGACATTTGCCAGCCCACACCTCTCAGCACAGGAAGTGACGAGCAGCAAAGACGTGCACTTCACACCAGAGCAGAGACAGAGAGAGGAGTCAGTGGGCCACAGGCTTATAGATTACAGACTATATTATAGATGAGCCACAGGACATATGTGTATGTATTTACACACAAAAACACACCTGTGTGTTCTCCCTCACCCGTCCTTCAGGCCTCCTGCCTCCTCTATAAGATTTCTTACATTCATCACTCATCAGAGCTGCCTCTCTGCTGCCTTACACTTTATGCCACTGTACCTAACTTAATGTCAGTTATGGAGTAATAATCAGCAGACTAACAGAAGAGTGAGCACATTTTCTAAAATCTCAGTATTTTTATAATATTTTTTGTATTTTTGTCTTCTTTAAAATATCACGACTCCGATGTGGTTCTCCACCTGGAAGAGTGAAGGTTTGAGTTGAAAACATAAACTGTGTGCAAAAGATGCAGGTAGCTGCTGCGACGTCACACACTAGTGTCTATTTAACAGCTGAGCATTTTTAACATTGCCTACTTTCATGTGTAATGGACATGGGGTGGAGCTAACTGAGAATCACAAAGGATTCAACTCAGGAAATAGTGCTTCATTATTTATTATCATACAGTGTATAAAACGAGCATAATGCTGTATTAAACGACTTCAAATGGAAAGTAACGAACCATAAATTGATTGGGGGGGGGGGGAGTATTCTGATCATAAATAAAATGATTAACGGGGCTGTTTTTTCTTCATACCTTCTTCTATCAACCAGAGGTCGCCCCGTGCTGGTCATTTGACAGAGTGCACATTAAAGGCTGTAACTGTGTCGTCTTTAATTATATAGTATAATAACTTTAATTATACAGGAGTGCTCACGAGGGGAGGATGGACGACTGCCCCAAACCTTCGTGCACTTCTTGATTTTTACGACCTTGTGCGTTGAGCGGCTGCTGCCACTGCTGGGTTGGAGACATGAGTAGATGATCGTGTCTACTAGAGATGGACCGATCCGATATTAAGTATCGGTATCGGTCCGATACTGGCCTAAATTACTGGATCGGATATCGGGGGGAAATAAAGAAATGTAATCCGATCCATTAAATATCACGAACAACACTGGTAATAATCTTAGCATGTCGGAGCAGTGTGGTCACGTGATAGAGCGGCTGTGGCCTGTGAGACCTGTCAGCGGTCTGGTTGAACATTTGGAGCTTCGCTACCAACCCGGCATTTCATCTCCGAGGAAGTGATCCCAGAGAGAAGTAAAGCAAGTGTGTAAGTTCATCTCTGAATGTTTGTAAAGCATTCCTGCGTTAAGCTTAACAACCGATACCTGGAACGACTGCCTCTTCTTGCTGCTACTTCAATCATGAAACTGATCGCTGATCGGCTTTTCTGTCGCGACTCCGTCTCTCTTCTTTGTTTTTGGCCCACTTCATGCCAGAAAGAGGAAACCAGCGGCTGAACAACAGCAGCACGTTTAAGCTTGATCAGCTGTTGTTAGAATTTATTTATTATTACTTTCTACTCGAGGATCTTTTTCTACGTAGCTGACGGCTGGTAACTGTGCAGGGGCGGATCTAGCAAAGTTTAGCCAGGGGGGCCGATAGGGCATTAACAGGGAAAAGGGGGCACAAAGACATACTTTTCTTTCTTATTCTGTCGAGCTTTTAATAAATAATTATCTGACTCTTACACCCAAAGTTTTAAGTCCATTACTGTATATAGTAACTATTAAGTGTAATATACCCTAGTAAGCTATAGTACTTTTTCCATCTGTGCAGTTCTGTTGAAGAAAGATGTTGAATCTATTTAATATTTCTTGAAAAATAATTGATTTCTGTGCATTTTTTTCCACACTGCATCAAATTAAGGTTGATTATGTCGATTAAGCATCATGAGGGTGAGGGATGGTTCCCTATTTTTATTTATTTATTTATTTTTTTCGTTGCTGGGAGTTGGAGCCCTATTGGTTAGGTTGCTTACTCTTTAAAATACCAGAATAGGGAGGATGGTGCAGGTTTAAGTTTATTAGCTTGATCAGTATTGCGAAACTGAACTATTTTTTTTGCATACAGGTATAACAGAATAGCGTTAGTGTTGTCGTTGTTTCTTAAACTTGAGTATGAACTTATACAAAATGCAGCAAGATATTTAAAAACTGTTTTATTGATTAAAAAACACTATCGGAGTCATATCAGTATCGGCAGATATCCAAATTTATGATATCGGTATCGGACATAAAAAAGTGGTATCGTGCCATCTCTAGTTTTTACCACCATTTCAATGACATATCAGTAAAGAAGCTCAGAGGCTCAAAGATCACACAGAGGCAACAGTTTGAAAAAGACAGGACTTCGTGGAAAAAACACAGGATTTCAATCCTTCTCCTCTGAACAATGGCCGATGCTGAAGTTTTTAGAGTGACAAAATCTCGGGTTCAGGAGAATACTGCAGCTGTGGAGACGTCACAGTGGGGCCCGAATGTGCAGTTGTTTACACAGTTTTCTAACAAGTTGTGTTTTATTATATAAATACAACCCAAGGGTGTCTTATATGAATACACCCCTTTATATTTCCCATATATATAATTTCATATATATTGGAATTAATGAAATGATGTATTTTTACAGAATATTCTTGTGCTTTTCAAGTTATATTGCATTATGTTCTAGTAGAAGAATGAAGAATATTATTGTGAACTGTGCAGACCTGTAAACTGGTATTGTCTGCTGAATTTCCCGGTTCAGGCGAAAGTGGAAGCATTTCTTTGGTTTTGTTTTGAACAAAAAGTAACTGTGTGTGTGTGTAATCTGCATGCATACATACAATGACATGTCTCCGTCTCCTGTGCCTTCAGTCATGGGAGAGTGTTAAAAAGAAACAGTGGCAGCACTAAAATGCAAACCAAATTGACTTTCTTCCATTTTCTTTTCTTTCTTCGTACTCTCCGCTCTCATTGAGTGCTTCGTTTCTAACAATGCCGTGTTTCCCTCGTTGATCAGCCTCTGCAGGGAACCCACCCCCCTTTTTCCTAATTTCCCTCTACCTAAACAGAAAAGAGCCCCGTTAAGGAGCGTCATTAGTGCCAGACCGTTTTTTTTGTTTGTTTCCATACTCTCAGAAGAAAGAGGAAATGTTATCTGTGGCGGGCAAACTTAACCCAATTAAGATCTGGTGGGGCGCAGGGGCTTGGCTTGGGACACGGGTAAGACTGCCAGCTTTCCAAGCAGGCACACAGCCAGCCAGTCAGGCAGGCAAGTAGCCAGCTGCCCACTCAGTAACCCAGCAGCCAGTGAAACAGTCAGCCAGCCAGGAAACCAAGCAGCTGACTACTCAGTATATCTACTAGCTAAACAGCCAACAAATTGGCCTCCAGTTAGCCAGGCACTCTGTCAGGTAGCCAGGCAGAGTCAGCCTCTTTAGGCCAGTCCTGTAAAGCGGGTTTGACTTTTGTGAAATTATTTACTGTCTTCTTTTAGTTATACTTTTAGCTCTACAGCATATACAGTATATTTGCATACAACAGGAAGAAGGGTCATTTCAAGCTGTTTTCGCATACTCCCCGTCTCTCTGAGAAGAACTCATTGAAGATGCTGAGCATGAATGTGAGCTGGAATAAACTGGACTGGTTTGTTACTGTTCTAACAGAGCTGCATTTTCTTCTTCTGTTTCTTTTTTGTTTGCTTCTTCTGCGAGAGTACAGTCCATCGGCACCATGTTGCATGGACACAGTGGTCATGGAGAGCTGCGTTTCTGCACACAGGGTTAATGTCTGCCTGAATACAGGCTGAGGCAAAGACAGCCTCGGGTTAGAATAAAGAGAGGTGCTAGTCTGCAGTAGGTCTATGATCCTGCAGGTACCTGATAAAAAAGTGAGGGAAGTCTGGCACCAGAAACGCTGCACACCTGTTTATAGTTGTTCAAGAATGGGTTTTAGGAACATATCAATTCTTTTTATACATTAACAGAGATACATTTTAATGGATGTGAACTAGAAGCTCTCTGCATTGCAACTTTTGCTGCATTGATAGATTGAGCAACAATGCTCAAAAATGCTTCTAAGACTGCAAAGAAATCCATACGTATCCTTAAGATGACAAGCCCCATCTCAAATATTCGTATTTACTAGGTTATGTTCTTAAAGCCCACCGCATTTATCTTCCAGGACCTTTAGCACCTTAAACGTTGGCACCTTTCTTTAAATCCTGCACTTGAGGCCAGAGAGGATGCCTCAGGGGAGAAGGAGCTGGTAATTTGCTCTAATGTGCTCTTGATGCATGCGCTGCATTGGTGTCATTTCTCAAATAAAGCATTTGCAATTAACCAAACAACAAAAGAGGCCTTGTCATATGCAAATGTGGACTGAGACGGAGACATCATCGTTCCGTACATGGGAGCGGAGACCCCCTCACACAGACACACACATGCACAGACGCAGCATATTTCAAAATCATCAAACCTTCTTCCCCTGGTGCCACACCTCACACTGGCACACATGCAAACACGCTCACCCCATGATCCATACACAAGTGCCAGATACACACTCCGAC
This sequence comes from Pundamilia nyererei, assembly GCF_000239375.1. Taxonomy (NCBI): domain Eukaryota; kingdom Metazoa; phylum Chordata; class Actinopteri; order Cichliformes; family Cichlidae; genus Pundamilia; species Pundamilia nyererei. The sequence goes on along the minus strand of NW_005187785.1, from coordinate 178,630 downwards.
AGCCAAACATGTTGATAATTAGAGCCTTGTTATTGGAAGGTGTTATCACAACAATTAACACCCTAATGTGTGTATAAATGTGTGTGTGTGAGTGATGACGGTGATAGGAGTGTGTGTGTGTGTGTGTGTGTGTGTGTGTGTGTGTGTGTGTGTG
>NW_005187785.1:173768-178456 GCF_000239375.1 Pundamilia nyererei | reverse complement strand
GTGTGTGTGTGTGTGGTGCCGTCATGTGATGATGGGTGGTGAGGAGGTGTGTGTGCATTCCATTAATTCTTTGTCTCTGTCACACACATACGCGCACACGCACAGTAAGGGTCCAATGTAACAATGAAACAGTTTCCCATTTGATGAAGTTCCTGTGAATTCTGACACAAAGGCAGCAGGAAGAGGTGCTGGTGATAGATTCTGATTGATATCCAGTAGGGAGCAGAGAACGTGGATGGGTGGGGAGGGGAAAAGAGGGTGATAAGTGAAAAGGAACGAGGAAAGTTGGGGGGTGGACCGTGCAGACATCAAAGAGGAAGCAGAGGAAGAGAAGAGTGTTTTAATTGGGTGCTTGTTTTCTACTTAAATGACCAGAGCCTGGTGGCAAACACACTGCAAATGATACGACAGATGGCTGGGCGTGAAGGCTGAGGTCACAAATAAGAGGAACGCTGTTAAAGGACGGCGAGGCAGAGCAGACGATCGCAAGCTCTCTGTGTTTTCCCTTTTTTATTGTCTTTTACGTATCGATGTCATATTTGATTGGCTGACAGGTCATATACAGAGGTGGAGCGGATACCCGGCGCGCTGTAGCAGCACATCGCTCTTCAAACTACAATATCTGCTGACCATGTCAGCTACTGAATACTAGATACAAAAAGGATGTTGTAAAACCAATAATATTCATAACCCCCCCCCGACACAACAGTGCACTCCAACTAGAAACAAGCTCCATGTATGCAGGTCTGCTGCAGCTTTTGCATTAATGTGCTGACCCAGCAAGCTCAGCAGCGACCTCCAGAAACTAGTGACTGAAACTAAAGCCATACTCTTTTCATTTTAATTAGTCGAGAAAACAATGTAAATGGTAAATCAGAAATAAAAAGAAAAATGAAATCTATGCGTGCAGGAGAAAAACTGCTAATAAAGCTGAGTGTGAAGCTTTCTGTATTTATCTATAAATGCACTTAAATGCATGGCTTTTTAATAATATCCTCACGCACCATGTGGCTGTACTTAAAGCAACCAGATGGCTTGTAGTAACTGAATAGTATTTATTTTGATATTTTCATTGATATTTATTTAGCTGCAGGAAGCCTTCAAAAAGGATTCAATAATGTCCTTTTGACTGTGACGACGACGCCTCGGGCTCAGTTTCAAACAGCACAAAATGCACATCAAACTAAAGAAGTTTAAAGCAGGATCATTTTCTACATAAAATGACAGCTTATTTAAAATAATGTGTTTTTATGGCAGAGATGTACGAAGCTCTAATTAAGTATAGGTAGGAACCAAACCAGAGTGACAGGCTTCAGCACTGTCACGGTCGACAGCAGGGACTCGAGCGCAGAGCAGGTTGATGCTTCCAAACACAGTTTATTTACAACAGCAGTGCAGAATAAATACAGTGAGGGGGGAAATCCAGGGTTCCAAAGGTCCAAGAGGAAGCTCTCTCACACTCGTTCTCGTCTTCACGTCCAAACTCACACACGTTCGCACAGCAGGAAGGTCACAGGTCCGGGGAGGAAAACTATCGCACAGGAGAGGGAAATTACTCACAAGGTACAAAACACTTCAGCACAGATTCGCGGGAGCTGAGAGGATGACTAACGTGCCACAATCATCCAGCGACGAGAAGGTCTTTGTCCCAGCCTCAAATAGCGGACAGGTAATGACAACTAATCGCGACAGGTGTGTGGGCCAAGGGCGGGAGCCCGCAGTGAGCTCCGCCCAGGCAGAGCGGAGAGAGAGGGAGAAACAGTACAGAACACATGCAGCCTTGGGGGCCGGCTGGGCGGACACGGGCACCATGACAAGCACTGTTCTTATTTTAAGTAATGATAAGGTTTCTGTCATCTGGCCTCTCATCAGTGTTGTAAACCATAAACTGGGATGTAGCACAAATGTTAATCTCAGGAAAGTGCAGCATGTACCCCAAACTGAACGTTTATTAGTGCAGCAAATGAGAAAAATGTTCATACAAACGTGTTTGTGAAAATCAGGGACAGTAATTGTTCCCTTCAGAGGTTGACTGCAACCACAGTCACTGCAAACTCTGCTTTATTTTACTGCACTACAATCAAAGGATACTGTGAATTATGATGCACAATTAAATAATGAAACTGCACAGTTATTAGAAAAAGCCCTTTTCATGAGGTGCTTAAGGTATTATTAGTACATGATACCCACACAGATGAAAAACGACATCAGTTATGACAGATAATCTGAAGTATCTGTAAGCTGTCAGTTCTCTGGATGCTGCTTTTTAAAAGGAAAACTTCAATCAAACACAGTCTGCTAAATCAAACTCTTTAGAAATGTTCTCCTGCACACATTTCTGCAAAGGCTGGAATAATTCTTCAAAGTAAGACACGAGAAATATGAATTTGAGCTACTTGACAGTGCACTGCCTTCAAACACACACAGTGTCCAATCAGAGTCTGTGTGTAGGCTGGTGTAATGAGGTGAAGACAGTTGTCCATTACTTCCTGAGTTGATGGGCTCCTCACAGCAGTGCAGCCACAGCTGGAGGAGAGGGGGTGGAGGCACCATGAGGAGAGTATCAGACACATTCCTGCTCTGTGTTTGTGTCACAGCTTATTTGACTCCCACATATAATGTCATCAGTGAAATAATCATAATGCACTTTTTACTTACACAGCAAGTATCTCACAAGTTGTTCTTTTCTTTTCTACTTTTATACAGTAAGAAAAGTGTAGCAATTTATTCTCAGGAACAGGAAAGAGACGGGAACGCCGCACTCCGTCACAGCCACACCCAGTTCCATCCAGTTTAAAACCTGATCCTTGTTGTTAAATGAGAGAGATGAGGAGGCAGGAAGATCGTGCCACGATATAACATCTTCATTCATGCAAAGCTAGGACGACGCAGTAATGCAGATGTCACTTTCTATTTATACATATAATTACTTTGACTCTGGGTAGCATGATGTTGACTGTAAAGATGCTCAACAACTAACTGCAGTCACGATGCCAGCATCACAGTGATGAATGAAAACGCTGGTCACACACTCGGTTTGGCACACAGTCGTGTTGTCAGAGAAAACTTTGTGTTTCAGGAGTGTTTAAATTAGCAAGTTTCATAAGAATAAACAATTTGACAGGACAAACTTTTGCTGTGACATCAAATAAAAGAACAGGTCTGTGTCGCCATCTAGAGGTGAAAAGGTGCAACGTCACAGGATTTCTACAGGTTTACGCTTCATGTCAACTCAAAAAAGCACACATGATACAATCCAAGCAGCAGCATCGTTTTTCCTTCAAACAGAAAGTCGATTTTATTCCAGTTTCATGTTTTGAATTTAAATGTTGGGCTGTAAAATCCAGTTTAACCTGCAGCTTTGGAAACTGATGTTTTTCTCCTTTCAGAGGACAATATTGCCTCGCAATGTCACATGACGGGATTAAGGTAACGTTTGATTTTTTTTATTTTGACAAAAGAAAAGAAAAACATCCCTCAAATGACCGAAGCCCCAAATCTCTTGCTATTAATGCATTATGCATGAAGTGGTGACGTATGGATGTGTGCATGCATATGTCTACATATTTGGTGTATGTGTATTTGTACATGTATGTGTGCATGTACATGTCTATACTTATAGTTATCTGTTACTTACACAGTAAGAGTAGAATAGTTGAAATTTAATACTTGCATATTTCCACAAGCCTCATATGGATAGTAGATGGAAAATATATAACATGTTCAGAACCTCAGCTACTGTTGCAAGTCCCTGTTGTATTATCTTGTTTCTTTTGTATTACTTGACTGTATTCTGGTATACTCTTTGTATTCTTCTGCTATCTGTACCTGAGCTGTGGTAACGCACAGGTTTCCCTGCGTAGGATCAATAAAGTCTCATCTTATTGCAAAATCGCTTAAAATGAAACCTCTGAACAGCGTGCGTGAGTGCACACACCAGGCTGCTTCTCCACTTAGTTTGGTTGAACATATAGAGTGTGTAACATCTGATGCCCCAGTACCCGCAAAAAGTTGTGAAATTTAATTTAAAAAAAATACAGCACTGTGCAAAAGTTTTAGGCAGGTGAGGAAAAAATGCTGTAAACAAAGAAAGCTTTCAAAAACAAAAGCATTGTTTATTTTCATCAATCAACAAAATGCAGAGAATGAAAGAAAGAGAAATTAAATCACATCCACATTTGGTGTGAGCAGCCTTGGCCTTCTTCTAGGTACACTGGCTCACAGTTTTTGAAGGAACTCGGCTGGTAAGGACCAAAAAGCTCTTCAGAGTTATCCATACAGCAGAACGCTGCTGCAGGGCTGCTCTCCCCTCGCTACAGGACATTTACACCAGGAGATGCTGGTCCAGAGCAGCTCACATACTGAAGGATCCGTCCCATCCCAGCAACAAACTGTCCCAACTTCTGCAATCAGGCAGAAGGTGCAACACCACCCGAGCAACAGAGAGGCTGAAGAGGAGCTTCTCTCCTGTCATTGTTACCACATTCTCATATCACGGCTGAGCCTTCTGGCTTCACTACAGCACACTTTAACACCCCACTCACACAATGCTCAGATTTTGAACTGGAAATTTCCAGATTGTTTTATTTATATAATGTATGTAACTCACTCACTGAATATAATGTTCTCTCTCTTTTTGCACAGTCGAGCGTATCAGGTCACCTGCGTGTTGTACTTTTATTAGGGGT
>NW_005187785.1:170306-172679 GCF_000239375.1 Pundamilia nyererei | reverse complement strand
GGGGAAGTAATCAGTAATTAGTTACTGATTACTTTTTTCAAGTAACTTGACCAACACTGTTAGGGACTGAGTAAAAGCGCTATACACATGCAGGCCATTTACCATTTTTTAACTATGTTCGTGACAAAGAAAGAATCTTGGTAGGTCGTTCCAAACATCTCGGAGAATCAAGCACAGATCTCCTGTGGACGTCGGCGTCCTCACATCCTGTCTCTGATCCCAGACACACTCGATGTTGAGATCAGGGCTCTGTGGGGGCCGTACCATCACTTCCAGGACTTCTTGTTCGTCTTTACGCTGAAGATAGCGCTTCATGACTTTGGCTGTGTGTTTGGGTCGTTGTCCTGCAGAATACATTTGGGGCCAATAAACAATCGTTTATATTTCTGAAAGCACCTTTCACCTGCTGAAACCCTTTTGCACAGGACTGGAAATAAATTAAAACCATATATAATAATCTTGATTGTTCACATTAGAATATATGAACATATATAAACTGATAAACAAAGGCTAGACGAGCAGGTGGCAGTAAAAACAAACAGCTGGAACAACTGGCAACAGGTCAGCAACATGACTGTGTATAAAAAGAGCAAAGTAGAGACTCTGGTGTTTAAAACTACACTAAGATGTCAAAAGAACATTACAGCAAACACGCGACAGAAAATCACCAATACAAATGTACACAACTACTTCTGTGCCACTTAATATGCAGTTCGCTACCATGAAGCCTGGAAGCTGTTTCCTGTGTGTTACTGTACAGCAGCTCAGGCAAGCTTCCAGTATGGAAATAAAAATGAGTCCAGAAATCTCCATCCAGGCGAGAGCTTCAACTGGAGCTTAAAAAATCGTCATACAACTTTAAAAACCGATGCAGCGAAACCAAAGCCTGTCCAGGCCTCACCTGCTGCTGCAGCAGCTCGTTGTACAAAATACACAAAGGGTTCACTTTTATGTTTTATTCACTTAAATAGATTGATCAATACGTATGTGTTAGGAATTTGAGCACTAACATCTATTCAGACTCTTACAGAAAGATGCGTCAGTTTGGTGAACTTGTATCAAGATGTTCATTTTAATTCGTAATAAAAGAAAAACGTCTCAAAACATTTATAAATGTTTTCTTTGAAAATATAATCGGGACTCCAAACCTGTTCAACATCAGCACGCAGCACAGCAAAGGGAAAAGCATACAGTGGTTCAAAAACATGAAGAAAAAAACATTTTTACAGTATCTACAAAAGCGAAGCAAAGTGTTTGTCTTTGTGAGGCCTCAGCCTCCCGCAGCTCCAACAGAAAAAGGCTTCTTAACCAGATAAATGCTTTTCAGTAATGCTAATAAATATTAGCAACAAAACAACAGTGTGCTAGAAATTCTAGCAATGACAAAAAAGCCACATATGATAAGTAGTTGTTTGTTCCAGACTCGTGTGCTCTGCCTGCATCACATATTTAACAGATATTAAGCTTAAAGGCTGAAACCCACAGCGTGTAACCAAACATGTGGAGCCTTCTTACTCACATCAGACCTGCCATTCAGAAAATATGTGGTCACTGGACTTATAATGAAGAGAGTCGCATTTCTTTCATTTATGCTGGGAAATAGTTGGAGCTTAGTCTTGTGCTTTGATAGGACTCTGTCAGAAGCCTGGGTAACAAAACAAAGCTGATAGTTGCAATTCCAACGTCACAAGGACGATTATTTTACTGAAATGTACTGTACACGACAGCGATTTTACTGTGCACAGTGCAGGAAATGCAATTTAACAAATACACGTGTTTGTGTTCTGCCATGAAGATACTGCATGCATCATACAGAGTCCTTCAGAGTGACCGGTTTCCTCTGTGGCACAAATAAAATTACACATGAATCAAGTTATATTTGAACCAGAAATACGGCTCCGAAGAACAAACCATTATAAAGTGAAATATCTGTTGTCCAGAGAAACTTTGAGAAATTCAAAGCACCATGTTGAAAAACTGTACACAGCAAGTAGGCTCGTGGCGTTTAATACAGAAGACGTCCTGTTGCAGCCGTGATTGGGTATTGATTACTGCGTGGCTGTATTTCTGTGCAATCAGCTAAACGAACTACCTGATGGACCTGTGCAACACTCACCAACAGTTACAGACCCTGACGGACAAAACATAAAAAAGGCACCGATGCCTTGGGGGGGGTCTTAACATTACCACTCAAACCACCCACAGTGAGCTGAAGACATAACATCAACTTTCATTTATCTTCCAGCTAAATTTAGATAAAAAACATAAAAAAGGATGCTTTTGCTCTAACATGAAGTGATACACTGTTCATAACCTGCAAATTTGTGTGTGTGTGTGTGTGTGTGTGTGTGTGTGTGTGTGTGTGTGTGTGTG
>NW_005187785.1:151448-170286 GCF_000239375.1 Pundamilia nyererei | reverse complement strand
GCGCGCGTCTCATTTCCTAATGCCGGGGGACACTCTGACGAAGAAGAGGAGCACCTGAGAAAACAAAGAGGCAAAAAACACGACTTTAGGACAAAAGTTTAAGAAAAGAAAGAAAAAAACCCCCAAAAGAAACCAAAGACCAACCTGGAGACGACAGAAGTGGAGGGCGAGCACTCTTTAGAGTGGGAGGGGCTCCTCTAGTGGGACCTCTGGGGCCTGGGTGGAACACAGGAGGAGGGTGGAGCAGGGGCCCACGAGGCACACCGGGACCGCCGTAAGGGATGTGTGACGACAGGGGACCTCGAACAATTGGGCCCCCTAACGACGGACCAGGAAGACGATGCAAGGAGAGCAGCGGCGGAGGTTTGGTTTTGGGATGAGCAACTAAAAATAAAAAGAAGCAAATCAGCCTCTAGCTGTTCATGATTAGCAATGCCGTGGTAGGTTTTAGCACTCTCACCAGGACTTTTCATCATGCTTCACAGCCCCACAGCATTAAAGGTTTGATAGATTTAAAAAGACACAAAGAGGGAAAACCCAAACCTGGTGAAGGCAAGAGGGGTACAGGTGAAGGTGAGGCGTGGTCTCCCATGGGCCCCCCTGTTAAAGATGCAGGCTGAGGCTGTGGTGGCCCAGATGGAGTCGGAAGCAGAGGAGGTGGTTTCCCCAACCCTGGAGGTAACATGATCCCTTTCTCACCCTCACTGTTGGAAGCTGAAGAGATAAAACGCAGGTGAAACAGAGATATATGACCTAAGGACAAAGCAAAGCTGATACAAGAAGTCAAAGCTGAAACAGCGCTTCTGTAGGTACTGCTGTGTAATCGTTTCACCTTGTACGTGGTCCTGCCGAGAGCGCACGTACTCCGAGATGGTTTCCAACTCCTCGGGGTACAGATGGACACCCTCGCCTAACAGTACGAGGAGCTGACGTGTTTCAGAGGGAACGGTGTGGCGCGCGATCTTTTCTCGATCCAGAAAGTCATCGAGCAGCTGCGACGCCTCGGCTGCAATGTCTGCCGGGTCCCTCGGGGGTCGCTCTTTAGCCAGTCCACGGTTGTACTCTGCTAGAACAAAGTCCATGGCCTGGTCTTTGGGCATGTTTCGATGGACTGAGGAGGGAAAGGGAACGGTAACGGTGAAGTGTCATGAGGCTGAGGTGGGAGAAAGAGGTGAAAAAAAAGATCCCTTTCAGCTCGCGCTGAGATCGTTTTGATGTCAATGTTGGGATCAGCTGATTAAATTAGTATTTTGGTAAGTAATGCTTCGGGGGGTGGGGGTGGTGTTGGATTGCTGGATGTGTGGCACTGAGGGACATGCATTTTGTGCAAATACGTGCATTATCAGTAACTTTAATACAACCTGATTAGTAAGTACTGAATTTATCTAAATGTGCATCCAGACATTTTATTCTAAATATAATGAATGGTGACGCTTTTTCAGCTTTGTTTCTGAGGACAGACAATTGTGTTTGTTGAATTGATCTAATTTTGGTTGAATTCACCTAACAATGTGTTTAACATTTGTGTTATAAAGATTAGGTCGTGTATGTGTGCTAATAAAGCATAAAATGTCATATTAAGCAGATTTAAAGCAAACTGCACATTATTACAACTTGAGTTTGATTTTATCCAGAGCCTGGGTCATGCCTCTGTAAAACCAGCCGCACGCTTCGTCCAGGAGGATACAAAAGATAAAAATGAAAATCCCCACAGTTACGAGGTTAGATCATAAAGGTCCATAAAACCATAACTGATTTAAATGTAGCCAGTTTCCTCCTCGTGATCATATTTAGAGCCAGTATCTGATCTGATGCAGATCCAAAGTTCAGCTCAGGCTTTGGAGTCGAGGATTTCTCTCTGTTAAAAAGTGCTGCTTGTTCAGCTTCGACCTAAAATTTCTCAGTTTGAGAAACCACAGGCATCAGGAGCATGGTCACGGTCTCCTTTTGACATTCACAGCAAATCTGCTTCCCAGGTTCAGATGTGAAAATGCAGTCCTACAGTAGGAGTCCGACCGTAGGAGTTCGAAGGAGAAAACTGTGGAACTGTGAAAGGATTTGTATACAATCTTCACACTAGGGCTGCCACGATTACTCGACTAGTCACGATTACGTCGACTATCAACTAATCGACTAATTTAATAGTCGACGCGTCGTTTGAAGCTTTGTAAGATCCTGAAAGACGCAGGAATAAGTAGCAGGATTTAAGAGCTCAGTTTCCAACAATGGCGGCAGCTAGTTAGTTTTAATATTACTCTTATTATTCTTTCTGGGTCACAAAATAAACGTTTAACATATTTTCAGGCGAGAATGTAGCTGTGTAAACCTCAAATATCTGCTCAGTTTATCAAGACACTGCATATTTTCAAAAGCGCTCCGACGTTTTCGGAGACGTCTGTTCCCCACTAGCTCGATAGCGAGCCGGGGGCTAGGCTAACTAGAGCCGTGAGAACACCGGACTCCCGGCAAATCGTTTTCAAACCCACCGCCGTCTTTCACTACTCAGGTTAAACATGATATATGAGTCACTTAGATAACTTAAAAATGTTGTTGTTTGGCTTTTTTCTGTGTTTTTTATTTGTTGATGAGATGAGATAGCCTTTATTTGTCAGTTCCAGGTCTTTTGCCCACAACCGAGATGACAGACCTTTATTTGTTCCTGAGTAAATCGGTTTGGCTGAGATTAAAGTTATTAGATTCGGTTAGATTAGATAAAATAAAACTTTATTAATCCACTGGGCGGTTTTCACACAGCTGAACAAACGTCAAACAGAAAATTGATTAAACAGTGTGAGATGGTCGAGAATTTACTCCGGTGTCCCGTTATATTTTAGGGAGCAAAGCGCAGACGACTGAGTTTATTAAACTTCACCGAGACAATCTGCAAATTTCATTAAAATTTAATAAACTACCATCTTGTCTTTATTTTTAGTTAGCACCTTAAACACTTAAAGCTGTAAGCTAATGATAGTTATATAAGAGCAGATGCTGCTGGTGCAATAAGCTGTACGTTTTCTGTCCAATGGATGATGATCTGATTAGTCGACTAATTACAAAATTAATCTGTGACTAGTCGACAATCAAAATAATCGTTTGTGGCAGCCCTACTTCACACCATCCTGAGAATTTTCTGTCCTCCCTGAAATGAAGTTTCAGCTGAAACGTTGTAGTTTTGCGACACTTGGTACATCTGGTTCCCACAGGACTGAGGTGACACAGAAATACTTTTATGGTCTGTGTTGCTAAACATCTCGACTGCACCTCATATGCAGCTGAACCTGACCTCAAGCCCAGGTCTTGCGTTTGGCACCTGGCACAGATCGTGCATACGTCTGATAATAATACAGATTTGGTTTATTTGTTTTTGTTAAGAGTAACACTCACGTTATCGCACAAAAATCAAAGATGAAGTGAAGTTGGTGTGTAAGCTAACAAATAGTCTGAATGGTAGCTACAACGTTGCCTTTGTGCCGTCTTCCAAAGAAGTCTGATTGTTGGTTTGGTCTGGTTTGTTATTTGGTTTAAGATAGCAGTTAGTGACAGAACTGATGACCCATAAAATGAAACACATGTTGTAATAAATTGACCGTTTTTTAGTTTTTGGTTTGGTTTTTTTGGGATGTATTGTCATGTATTGTTGTGTGAAGTATATGCATGTGCTAGCCAAAGGATCGTTTGCCAAGATCCAGCTATTAACATGTAGATATGATAGACTCGGCACAGTTTTTAAATGCATGCATGACTGAAGAACTGTAGCTTTGTGTAACTTTAGATAGTGGTCTTTTAAATGGTAGTGTGTCTTTTTAATTTATTTGGTTTTACAAGAAATTTGTTTTAGACCTCGTGTTTAAAGATGTGGAATCTACAGACTGTTGAACTGAGCCTAGTAAAAGGGATGGTTTGGTAAGTTTGAAGGAATACGAGGGGTACGAACTTACTTTTGAGGGATTCTGAGAATATGATAACAGTGCAGGAGGACAGAGCTACGTTTGTCTGCTCCACCAGAATACATAAGGGGGAGCCTTCTGCTCGGACATCCTGTAGGGCCCGGGTCAGGCCCGATTCCGCTTGAAGGTAGAGCATTTCCACTGACAGGCCACGCTCCTGCAAGCACTGGCTTAGCGATTTGGGGTAATCCCTTTGAGAGGAAGAGAAACACTTTGTTAACGTGACATTTCTATATTAAGCGACTCACCTCGTATAGGAGATACCCCGAGTTAAATCTGTGACGGAGCAAAGGGTGACTCCTTCATTTAAAATGTGCTTTCCCAACAAAAACAGTGTTTTATGTGAAGCTAACACAGATTTTCAAATCTCTCATCGGTGTGATTAGTGTTGTATTGTGGGTTTATTCTTAATGAGATGTTTGTACCGTAAATATTATAATACTAGTATTTCCTAGTGTCTTTGGGATACTGAGAAAGTCGAATAAAGTGCTGCATCAATTTATACTTATCAATAAGCATTTTATAACTGCCAGTCCATCTGTATCAACTGAGTCTCATAGTTAGCTTGAGTTATACTCCTGTGCTGAACCAATTCCAGTGGTTGACACCCTTGTGACTATACTAGTAGGACACTTTATTAAGTACACCCTGCAAGTTCAACAAGGTGCTGGAAACCATTCCACATTAAATGTGTCCCCTAAAATCGGCACTCTCTCTGATTCTGATGCTCAGTTTGAACTTCAGCAAGTCTTCTTGGACACGTCTGTATACCCAGTATAGGGTGCCGTGCCATTCAACACAGGAGTATGGCCTAAATCAAGCCTAAGCGGCCATATTTGTGATTCAAATTAATCGTTGCTTTTAGTGTAGAAGTGCGTGAAAATTGACTGATGATGTTGCAATCTTGCAGAGCATAAGGAGTGCAAGTTTTTTAGTGTGCTTTGACCGCTACTCTGTTAGACTTTTACCATGTGTAGAATGTCATGGTCGGGGTGGGGGGGGGGTCCAATTTCACTGCAGGTGCAAACTTGCATGTGACAAATAAAGGTTTGTTTGATTGATTGATTACTGGTTTACAACTGTGGCAGTTTTTCAAAAGCATAAAATAAAGAGTATTTTAACAGAACGTGATCCAAGTGGCACATTTGATATGTGAAAGGAGTATTCAAGAATGTTTAACCTTCACATGTATGTATCTGTTAATGTACTTCAATGCAAATCAGTGTGTAGTTGAACACTGAATTTTAAAGATGTGCTACATGACATTTTTTGACTGTGCATAAATGAATACAATCTTCGTTACTGACTGATCAAGACACCAAAAACAAACAGCTGTTCCAACTTTATGTAAATGTGTTTGTGTGAGTGACAAAGTGAGGTGTTTTTTTGCTGGTGTTCACGTTGCTTCGTCTGTGGTTGTCAGTTATCACAACTAATTTAACAGACAATCATTCAACACAACACAGGAAGAAAACTACGTGTGCAAAAAAACCTGTGGGCTTTTACTTTGGTTTTTGTTGTTTTTTTGTTTGTTGCCATGGTGACAAAGCTTCACAGCAGACATCTGCATTGGAAATGTGGTTATATGAACACTTACACACAGGGTCTGCGTGTGAAACACTGTTAATACATCAACAAAAAGACTTTCCAAAGGGAACAAGAACCTAAACTTGAGTAGCCAGAACAAATTTGAAGTTACAGCACGTTAAATGTGAACAAAGCCTCGTAGCTGAAACGATTTGCAGCCCGCACAGCACACCAAGAAAGTAAAGAAAGGCAAGCAAAAAACTGACGGTGATAATAAAAGGATAAGATCTGATACAGAGTTATAAGTCCTTCTGCTCCTAACACTTTCATTGCCTCATACTTACTGACACATCAAAACAGCTTTCATCCAATAAGTCTCATCCTGCAGAGAACCAAAACTCCACAGTCATGGTCTGCAGCTGCTGCTGGAAGCACTCATTTGTTCTGCGGTCTCTGTGAGCTTAGCGCAGCAGCACAAGAACCAGTCCTCCATCTGCTGCAGGCTCTGATTAAAGTGACCCTAAAGCTCACAGCAGAGCTCCAAAGCAGGAGGACGACTACTGTGGCCAGCTGCAGTCCAAGACGGTGCAGTTGACTCAATGACACTGAGAAAAACTACAACAGTAACCTGGCCAGCAAGCCAACCGGTAGGGAAAACACCAGCCGGGGAAAGGTTGTTAGCATCAACTAAGGTTTTAATATAAGACTGAGGAAGATAGAAAAACAAAAGATAATATGAGTCGGCCCGAGTGTGGGGAAACACTGAATGATATCAGTCTCCTCACGCTGATAGTAAAGGATAAACCAGCAAATTCTGTTGGCAATGAATAAATACTCACAGGCACTGTTTGGTAACAGAGAGAACCACGCAGTCGGCTGGCTTCCTCTCCTCCTGCACCTGTCTGTAGAACTTCTGATACAGCGTTTTACGTCTGTCTGCTGGAGTGCCACCTTCTGGTTTGGCTGGAAGTTTGAGAACGGTGACGTTGAAAGAGACTCGAAAAGCGGCAAAAATATTACTGCACTCTTTTCTTCTTTGGATCAATGTGTAATTAAGATTTTAGAGTATTTAAAAACATGTCTTGTGTAAAGAGTATCCATTTTGCTCATACGGACAAAACAAAGAAGCAAATCTCACCATTTGGCTGATGCTTGTAGCCCTCGTACTTCACACTTCCACTGTAGTTTTGGATTTGCTCTAGCTCTTCATAACTGAAAAAAAGCAGTGAAAAGTGTCATAACAGTTTAATATGGGAGGTATTTCTATGCCTCCTCTACGACACCTTAATATGACGAGCATATAAATGTCCAAAAATAGATTTTCTGAAAGTGAGACTCAGAGAGCAAATGCACGAAGGAGCCTGTGCGTCCGACATTCAGTGCATCAAAGTTTTAAGTTTCACTCAAACAGCTTTTTCCCCTCACAACACAGAAACAATAGTAGACTGTTGCAAACACCGTATTCCTGATGTCTTACTAAAACATTACGTCAGCATATTCTGACATTCACACTTTCAAAGGATTCACAGCTAAAGTGTTGAAATACTTGATTTTGTCATAGTTGACAGTAAAATTACATCCGTCTTCTGTCCCAAAGTACAGAATAGAGACTAAAGTATGGGATCACCCACACTTTAGACCCACGGGAGCTGCTCAGCTGCCGGAACCCAAACCCTGAAACTCCAGTGGCATGTCAGCACAGATGTTCATTGAGAAGTTTGGAAATGTGGAGTTGGTGAGTCAGCAGAGCGCAGTCGGTGACCCCACTCTCTAACTTTACGTTCGTGACCGAGTGGCTGGTTGCTAAACTTTACAAAAACACATCTTACAGTTGACTGTGGAATATGTAGGAGAGAAGAAACTGTTGCAGTGACGGTATCCTATTATAGTACGACGCTCAAATTCAGCGTACTCGTTTGAATGACCCATCCCGTCACAAATGTTTGGAACGCCACAGCCAGGAGCACACACCTGTGACACCTCACTTAAAGATAAAAGGTGGGCCCCAATTCTTCCATCCATATAGCACATGCTCTACAGTGAACAGTGTGCAATATTTTTCTCATCAGGAAGCAGCAGTAACACGTTACTTCTATACTAGTCTGGTGACATGGCCGCAAAAAAGTCAGTGCAGTTTGCACAGAGCTCAGAACAGCTGCTTTCAGCTTATATACTCTAACTAAGCACTAACAGTTTTACAACACACACTAAAAATTTATGTTCAGGTAACTTTAGTTCATTTTACATCTATGATTCCAAACTACCAAGCTTCTATCAGTACCTGCTTTGCCTGTTGCACATGCAATTATGAACTTACCCAAATAAAAGTGATTTCTGTGTTAAAGATGAGTCTACAACCTCGCTAGGCAGCTGAAACTGTAAGTGTACTCAAACTGGAGAGCTGCATTCAAAGTTTGGTCTAACCAGTTAAACCTGTAAACAAGATCCTAGAATTATTTGTTTCATGATTTACCTTCAGGGAGGAAAGAAAAGTCTGGCTGGGAAGGAAGTAAGATGTTCCCCAGTGCTGACATAAAGAGACTTGGGCAGCTATAAGGAACTATTAAATATGACTTATAGCAACTTGGAGGCTTTAAATGCAGTTTTTATTTACTAAGACGGTGCATTTTCTTTCATCTAAAACAAAACCATGAATGACGTGTAGCACTACACACAGAAGTGAAGGTGCACAGTAAATCACTCATAATAAAGCTTTGGTCACTTTAAACCATTGCCGACAACAAAAAGGCTGCCCGAGGCTGGTACCTGTCCAGGGCATCCTTGAGCTCTTCGGTCCTCTCCTCTCTGGTTGGGTATGGAGCTGCCCTCCGAAACACACGCGGCTGTGGAGCACTACACAGCACAGGTGGCGGTTTATAGGGCCGCTAATTGACAGCGTTTCACGTTTCTATATTATTGTGAGCTAGCAGCTAATGCTAACCTCGCTAGCCTGGAAACTCACCTTCCGTTAGGGTTACCGGATGGCCGCCGACCACCCGCAGGTGATTTCACCCAAGACGACATTTTGCCTGCCTTTAAACTTCACCTCAGCAAAAGGCAGCTTTAAAAACACCCAGAAAAAGACGCTCTCCTGGTGTTATTCCGCCAATGTTACCAGATACAGCCTGTGGTGATGAACGAGGAGGGGAAGAGCTCTTCTTCTGGCTTTACTGCTCTCACAGTGTGTAGGTGCACCATCGCCCCCTGCTGGACGACCCTCTAATAACATTAATGGTTGCGCCTTTGAAACTCCTAGCAGCTTGTAGCTCTTTGTTTACACATTAAAAGTGATTTGTAAACAAACAGGCAGAAACGAAACTACAAATTAACTAAATGTAGGTGTTAAATTTAAAACTTGACAAATAATTAATAACTAAGGATGTAAAAAAATGAAATAGAAAGTGATAATAATCGTGAAACACATATATTAGTAAATAAATATATGACATATAACTCCATTAATTAGTTGAATTAAAAATACAGATTTCAGTACAGCATTTACATTTGTACACTGCTGTTTATTGTCAGATTGTTTTTCTTCTTTCTTCTGCTCCTTCAGATTAATAATCTCCCTCCATCTCACTAGCATGCATCTCTGTCACACCAACTCACAGCAAGTCCTCCTTTCTTTGTGGTCTTCCTCCTTTCTTCCTGCCTGTCAGCTCCGTATTCGCCATCCTTTGTAAAATGCATGCACTGTCCTCCCACTGTACATGTCCAAACATACTTGAGTCCAAATAACTCAGTTTGAGTATTTTCTCTGATATTCTCCTTTATAATCCTGTCCATTCAGGTCACTCACATCACTCATTTGCCTCCTCTCCTCTTCATTACCTGTTTAGTTTTTCTTTCACTGACATTTTTTAGCAGTACTCCTTTTCAAAATTATCCATGTAAAAAACAGTGACCACAAACAAACCCTGACCTTGCATATCAGGTTCACTCAAGTGACAGCAGTAAAGTAAAAACTGAGTATCACAAAAAAACAAACAAAAAACCAATACCTGGGTTGGTTTAATTAAGAGGGAAGCTGGAAGCATCTGTGAGGATACCACTTTAGGATTTTTCACTTTAATCAACACTCAGCAATCCAGGTGAATGATCTGCCTGTGGCTTTACAGATAATAGCCTGTCTGATCTTCAGTGAATCATAAGCACACCTGCATGTTCTTTTTATCTTTTAGAGAAAGCTTTGATTGCTTAGAAACAAATACGTTAATGGGTTTGGTTATGCTTCGAAAGATGTGACGACCATACTGTGTACTGTGGGTTGGAGGAGAGGGCCATGCCATCTGTGGTTACAGATAAGGAAGACAACCGAAGATAAAGAGAGAGCAGATTTCTCCTGTTTTGGCTTCCTTTCATTGGCTTCCTGTTGAATCCAGAACTCAAAATCCTGCTCCTCACATACAAGGTCTTAAATAATCAGGCCCCATCTTATCTTAATGACCTTGTAGTACCATATCACCCTATTAGAGCACTTCGCTCTCACACTGCAGGCCTACTTGTTGTTCCTAGAGTATTTAAAAGTAGAATGGGAGGCAGAGCCTTCAGTTTTCAGGCCCCTCTTCTGTGGAACCAGATTCCAGTTTGGATTCGGGAGACAGACACTATCTCTACTTTCAAGATCAGGCTTCAAACTTTCCTTTTTGCTAAAGCATATAGTTAGGGCTGGACCAGGTGACCCTGAATCCTCCCTTAGTTATGCTGCAATAGACGTAGGCTGCCGGGGATTCCCATGATGCACTGGGTGTTTCTTCTCTCTGCATTGAATCATACTTGTTATTAACCTCTGTCTCTCTTCCACAGCATGTCTTTATCCTGTCTTCCTTCTCTCAACCCAACCAATCACAGCAGATGGCCCCACCCCCACCCCCTGAGCCTGGCTCTGTTGAAGGTTTCTTCCTGTTAAAAGGGAGTTTTTCCTTCCCACTGTCACCAAAGTGCTTGCTCATAGGGGTCATATGATTGTTGGGTTTTCTCTGTATGTATAATTGTAGGGTCTACCTTACAATAAAAAAACCTAATTGAGGCGACTGTTGGTGTGATTTGGCACTGTATAAATAAAAGCGAATTGAACTGAACCAGGTTGGATCTCCATATTCTTCTGTTTCCATATCCTGAAACTATTATCCAGGGTGTATCTGACAGTACCGTCCCAGGAGACTCCAAATCAGCTGCAATGAGTTGTGCAGCTGACTTGGGTGTGTATAGTCCCACGTTGCCTGTTTCTGGAAAGGTTAATATAGGTTACGACTGACAATGCAGCCCTCAAGATACCTTGAGACAGCTGCACACGTCAGTACAATGATCACATTATATTCCGTTCATCTCCAAATCTCGATTTGAGGACATATCATCAGTAACTGATGGTTCAATGAGGTTCAACATTTTAAAAATTACCCTTGGCAATTGTATCAAAGTCCATCAGTCCTTGGCACGTGTCTCTTGGCCAATTTTGTTTTCAAATTTGCTGTTATTCAGCACGGGGAAAAGTCTATCTATGACCTTTTCTAATAACATACATACGTATGTTTTAGTTACCTTAATGAAGATATGTCTTCATGATGGCATGAGAATCAACTATTATTTTAAGTGTGCTATCGTGACTTGACTCAGAGTTCACCCGTGTTTTTCTTTTCCTGGCACGCCTCCTGTTGTTTAAACTGTTTGTCACAGAGCAGAGCCTTCTTAATTTCCACTGCATCTCCACTTTGAAGCTTTTGTCCTTATTGCCCCCCCTCTTTTTCAACCATTTTCTTTTTCAGAAGGACTTCCAGGGTTACCACATGAGCTTTAGTATGAAGCCCTATATTTACTGATGATTTATTAGAAGCTTGTGTTTTCCTTCAAGCTTTTCCCCCCCTACTTCCTTCCTGTGTTGATCTTAAAACTGCTCATTAAGGGATTTATTGTCCTCCTTTATCTCCTAGAAAGAAAGCATCTCTGAGTCCCCGAGCAAGTGTGTTTCAAAACATGAATTCAAATTCATTGTGTTCAACAAAATGTGAAACTCTAGACAAAAAAACAAGGACTCGATAAAAAAAAAAAGATGTTGAATACTTGGCAGTCGAATGAATGTTGGTTTTGATGAAGGAAACAATACCTGTCAGTCAAGATGGGAGCACCCAAAGATGTTTCTGTGGGCGATCGTGGCTCAAGAGTTGGCAGCTCGTCTTGTAATCGGAAGGTTGCCGGTTCGAGCCCCGGCTTGGACCAACTCGGTCATTTTGTCCTTGGGCGAGACACTTCACCCGTTGCCTACTAGTGGTGGTCAGAGGGCCCGGTGGCGCCAGTGTCCGGCAGCCTCGCCTCTGTCAGTGCGCCCCAGGGCAGCTGTGGCTACAATGTAGCTGCCATCACCAGTGTGTGGATGTGTGGATGACTGGATATGTAAAGCGCTTTGGGGTCCTTAGGGACTAGTAAAGCGCTATATAAATACAGGCCATTTACCATTTCTGGACAACTATACAGCTAACATGTTGTATTATGTCAAGACTTGGTAAGATTTCACCTTAAGAATACCAAGCTATGAATAAAAACTGATTTTATCTTTTTAATATTTTCAATATAATTCTATTTATGTTATTGGATAGTTAGATAACTAACGCTATCCAAACTTTGAGGATTGATTCAAGGATTTTTATTGTCATTCCAACACCTGTACTGATCAACAACAATGTGAACACAAGAGGAATATTTGCAGAACCAAGGAACTGAACATGTTTACAACATGTGCAGCAAATAGCACAAAGACAGGTGATTGCTCATATCTGTTGCTTTTGGTTGGGAGTAGCAGATGATAGAAAGCACCACCAAAGTTCAACCGTGTTAACTGTCTCTTAGTCTGGGAACTCTACTCTTGATGCTCCTGCCTGAGGGGAGGGGGACAATAATAGTGTGTGTCCTGGGTGACTATAGGCTCTTTCAAGATACAGCAGGTCCTTTTCCTGCATCTGCTGATGTAGATGTCCGTGGTGGTGGTGAAGCTGCTGGCAACAATCCTCTGTGCAGCTTTCATCACCCTCAGTAGAGTCTTCTTCCCTGTCACAGAGCAGCCGCCACACCACATAGTGATGCACGAACCACACATCTGCAGAAGGAAGGAAGGAAGTGTTTTGGCTCCAGGTAAAATCCTTGCTGGAGACCATTTTCACACCTGCTTCCCCACTTTCTGTGCCACCTGAAATCTATATCTCATTTATTTTCTTGACATTGACGCTGACACCAAACTGCCTTTCCGCCTGCCTGTAGTCAGACCAACCTTGTTGGTATCTGGCCAACCCTGCAGGCTATAGGTGGGATCCTTTTTTATTTACAACCTAATGAAACCCAAATCGTCTGCCATGTCCCTGAATTTACAACCCCAGTGACATCATTTTCATCATTACAAAAGAAACAGAAAGCACAGGCTGCAGAGCACCAGCCTGCTCACCTTCACGTGTGAAATTTGCGCAGGTCCCTTTAAAATGTATTCCTTCCCGGTTTAGGGGGAAAAAATCTGCACAGCAAACCTTTTTATTTAGATATTTTTAATATCGCCAGTTTCATTGTTTGTCGTATATAACTTCTTCTCTTTTATCGTTTTAAATGAATAAAATACTGACTGAATATGTGGCGGTTTCAGGTGTGTGTCGCGCGAATAAGTTCACGCACTCGTCTCTCTCGAACCGTGAGCGCGCCGCGGCGGTGACAGTCGCCATTTTATTTTGAAAATCAAACTGAATTGAAGGCACGGCAACCCTTCCATTTCGTCAAGTTTGTTCCGAGAAACAAAAAGAGATGAGGATCTGAATTACTTTATTGAGAGCACGGTGAGGCTTGTGATGTATTTAACAAATGATCGTGGATTGCTTTAGGTTGAGAAATTGGCACAAAAGCAGCGATATTAATACGGAGAATAGCCGTTAGCTCCCGGAGCGGGGGAGGTCTACTTGCTGAGAAACAGCTGTCATATTGGTGAACGCAAAAAAGTAAAAATTCCATAATTTAGCAAAGTTTTTCGTGTAGCGAAGGTACCGCTGTATACGTGTATTTGTTCAGGTAACACGTGAGACTTACGTTATGTCCGAAGATAGCAGTTTTAAGTAAAGTGTTAGCGATTCCATAAACTAGTCGGAGCCCGAAGAGAGAGCGAGGCTAGCGTTAAAAAGGTTAGTGCTAACGTTAGCTGACATGATCGCGCAAAACCCGTCCGAGTATTGCGCTCGCGGCCTTCAGGCTTCCGGCCAAATGTGGCGTTCCAAACCTTAGTAGTTGCTTACATAAACAACTTGTATCTGAATGTGTAAAAGGAATGCCATTTTATTCGATTCTGCTGTATAACAATAACCAACATGAAACGGGACTCACGTTGCCGTTAGCTTCACATTGCTAATGAGATAGCATTAGCCTGTACTCTCGCACCCGGGGCTGGTAATGGGTTAAAGTTGGTATTTAATCAGTGACGAATGGTATCGATCCGATTTAAATTCCCGTTTAGACTTGGCTGAGTAAACAATAATACATCTCATGTTTTATGTTAATACGAAGCTAATATTCGGTGAACATAAGGGCTAACTGCTCCGTAGCAAGTGTTTATCAGCGTCATGGTGATAGTTAGCTCGAGTATTTGGCATGTTTCACTACTTGCTACATGAACCGAGTCCCTGAATCTTGACATTTTTTAAACGTTGTCTTTATTCGCATATTAAGACGTTTGGGTAAATTATGGATCTGTTAACGCTCATAATAATGTCTCATGCTTGCGCATAGGTACTCTCCAAGATTTGGTAAGTTACGTTAGCCTGCTCTTTGTTTCAGTGTGTGATTTCCACACTTGTCCTTTTCTCATTGTAAACTCAGGGCTGGTTGCTTTTAACGCCACGTACTTTTTTGGGGGGCATTTCATTAAGTGACCAAACCGGAGTGACTCTGTTCCAAACATTACGGTGTTTTTAAGGCCTAGTGTAGTTTATGCGACCCTATACAATCTTAGTGCATATGTTGTACCAAACTGTGTGGCAGTAACTTCTTTCACTGTTGTTTCTGAATTTATTAGCAGATAAGTAGCCATGCAGTTATTCACTGCATTGTTGGGTCCGTCATTCAAGTAGGCCTCATTAGTGGCACCTAGGCTGCACATAAAGTTTAGTGCAGCTCAAAAGTAAGTTTCTCTCTTATATTTCAAAGTGATTTTTGTGTTTGTTTTTCTTGTTTCAGATGCTGAACTTGATTTTAAACTGAAAGACTCTACCTACTTAGCAACGGGAGCCACCCACCCACCATTACCTTGGAAGTCAACATTATTCACACCTTTTGGGGGGGGGGAGCAGAAGTAACTTATCACTGAAGTGACTAAAGGGGAATAATGGTGATTTTGCGCCGTGCTCGGCCGCCTGCTTCCGCCCCAACCAGCAATGAATCTTGACTCGCTCTCGCTGGCTTTGTCTCAAATCAGCTATCTGGTGGACAATTTAACAAAGAAAAACTACCGAGCCAGCCAGCAGGAAATACAGCATGTGAGTGGTAGCGAAAAGTCTTTACCGTTATTTATTTAATTTTAAATTTGCAAACAGATATCTTGGAATACTTAAACACCACAAGATATTCTATTCACTTAAAGTTGTAGATGTTTAAAACCTTAATTAAACAAAAAATTGCATTTTTCTTCTGTTTTAGAGAGGTGTGTGTGTGTGTGTGTAAATTTTATGATGCTAATACGCTAGGACTGCCCAATGTTGATCAGGGTCTGCGTATCAGAGAAGTTTAAGTTGGCTCACTTTCAAGATACTATTGGATCAGCTGGGCAGTGCTCTTTTTCCCTCGGTGAAAGGAGGAGCAAAGAGGACATGGTCTTGCCGTTTTGATGTTTCACTTGTGGCCACATTGTTATGAAAACTTGAACTTTATATGGCTTAGTGTGTCTGTGGTGGTCTGTGTGACATGTTCTGACATTTTGGTGTGTTTCATGTGCTCTCCCAGATTGTAAATCGTCACGGTCCTGAGGCAGACAGGCATCTACTACGCTGTCTCTTCTCCCATGTGGATTTCAGTGGCGATGGTAAAAGCAGTGGCAAGGACTTTCACCAGGTAACTTTAAATTTGAGACGTTTGAATTCTGGATTTTCATATGTGCTGTTGTCATATAAGGCTGCAGCTAAATTTTGCCAGAGGAGCAAAACAAAACTCTTGAGTGGGTTTTGACAGGTTTTCGTCTTACTAGAAGGGATGTGCGCAGAGCCATTAGGTGGAAAACACACTTAGCTTTAACATGGTGGCCGAGTGTTCGTGTTTGTTCTTCAGTTTGCTCAACCATTGCTTATCTCAACTTCTTCGTACTTGGAAAAGATTTTGATGGGGGATCTAAGGAGGTGCGGTGTGGCATTTTAATTAAATGTTTTTAAATTTGTTTGTTGTTACCCTTTGATATGTTTTCACTGACATCCTCCAAGGTGGCTGTTTGTTCACAGCATACACACACTTTGTTTAGGAAGAATACCTCAGTTTCTGCAAGGGTATTTTTTTTTTTTTTAAAAGGCCTGATCCTGAAAAATTGCTGGATCCATAAAGACATGCTCCATGGAGCATGTAGATAAGAAATTGGCTGCCAAATGGCAGCATGGTGTTTTTAAAATTTAAATGTTTACACAGGATATGTTCATTGCTTTCTTTGAATTTGGCATTTTTCTTTGACATTTATTACCGCTAGAATGACAGAAACAAGGACCAATAACAAAGTAACAGTGCCTCCTTTTCTTTTAAATTTCAGTGGGGATGTTGTTTCCAAGCAAAATGTCCCATTCCTTTCATAGTATTTTGAGCATGACTCACTCAAGCACTACAGAAAAGCCATAACCACCCTGAACTCACACATGCACTGACCACACACTTCACCCCCCAATCCAACGACTTCAAACAGACTACCATCACTACTATGCGTTACTTTATTTACAGTGTGGCTTATTGCACATAAATTTAGAACACTATTTATTTTATTGCAGATTTGTTTTTGTTTTTTTTACTTTTTATATTTTTTTTGACTACTGTTCATGTGTATATAGTGCTGCAGAACTGTGCACCTCACACCCCTTTCTTTTCCCACATGTTTGCATTGGGTAGGAGATGCTCTGTATCACATTGTACGTGAGAATCGTGACAGTAAAAGGCATTCTATTCTATACAGCTGTGAACACATGTGGCATCAGTGAACTCTGTGAGAGTTGAGATATTAGACCTTAGGGATGGAGATGGGGCTGATACTAATTGTCTGTGCTTGCTCCTTAGACTGCCTTTGCAACATTGGGGGTCTTTTGTTTTGCTGTAGTGATAATAACTGTAAATATACAACCGCTGGCTGCAATTTCTCCATTTTGAACACCAGTTAATGTAATGTATAAGGATATAGGCGTTTGACGTGTCAGAAATAAAGTAGTTACAGACTCTGACCCTTGCACTGCCATCTACTTACTTGATGACTAACATCAAAGCACGATCTGATATCCTCGTGTTGGTGTTGTTCCCAGATCATCATACTAAATGTTGTTCCAGGATCAACATTGCAAGTGACCAATCAGAATGTTGCTACGTCATACTTTTGCGACTTCGGGAAAAACCGGCGTAAAACAAAAAACTGTACTTAAGCTGCGAGAAACCGCCTCTGTCCGCCGATCAACGGACCCTGACCCTTTAATAAACAGTAAGCAGAATTGATATTGTCCTTGCAACATTGGAATTTCATAAATGCACGAATGGCTTGGCGCGCAAAAGAATAACGTCACAACAATGTGATTGGTCACTTGCAATGTTGAACCTGGAACAACATTTTCATGATGGTCTGGGAACAACACCAACACGAGGCTATCAGATCATCCAACATCAAACAGACACGTAAGCTTTTAGCAGTGGATGACCAGAAACTCTGTTCTCGCTCCAAACAACTTCAGAAAATAATCAGTCTTTTAAAGTTGCCTGAAACTTTCCTTTAACTTATTATTGGTTGTGTTTACAGCAGTAATTTGGCAGAAATGAAGAGAAAAATTTATCCTGCTCGAATTTCAACTAGACTCTATTTGGAAAGAATAAAAATGGTGTAAACAAAACATTAGGGTTAGGGGGTTGCAATATGGAAACTAAAATGTAAAATGGTTTCACTTGGTAAGATCCGTTTTAACCTCTGGTTTAGTTTCACATCTCTTCTTGAGAGTCGGACTGCTGTTGCTTCTTGGAGCCCCAGTAATATGTAGAAGGCTGATGTAATCAATTCCTGTTTAGTATCATATTTATTTTTCTTCTTCTTTTGTGAACTTAGCGTTTGTTATTAAATCTGTCATTTTCTGAAAGCTGTTGGCCATGAAAACATGAAAATACATCTTCCTTTGAAATTACCTTTAAACTGTTGGAGCAACTATTGTAATAAAATCAGCTTCCAGCAGCAAAGTGTGAGTCCACTGTGGGTGGCTGTCCAAGAGTACAAGTACCTTCTTTTCACTTTGACAGTAACTTATTAACTGAGCTCTGATGTTGTAAGCTGTAAGACACAAGCATCTGTCATCAACTCCTTCACACTTTATATTTAATGACAATCTTATACATTTCATATTTGGTAATAGTGGAGTTGGGCAAACAAGACTTGCAGAAGAAAGATGAATCCTTGCTTAGGACACTGCTATTATAATCAGAAAATTAGCTTAAACCCCTGAAATGCACGTTGTTTGTGTCTTTGACGTTATTAAAAAACAGAATACACTTTCTCCGAGATGCAGTTTGGTGTGTTGACAGCTCACCGCGGTTTCTGTGCAGCTTTGTTTGTGCCCTTGTAAGTGGGGAAACCTATACTTCATAAGTCACTGGTAACTCTGTTAGGAAAGTTACATTAATTAAAATGGCTTAGTCTGGTTATTGTTTTTATGAGTTTTCTGATTTTGTTCTTCACCCTAAACTTTTATTTTTTTCCTCCAACCTGTCAAAGACACAGTTTCTGATCCAGGAGTGTGTGTCGCTGATATCAAAACCAAATTTTATCTCTACTCTGTGCTACGCCATTGACAATCCCCTGCACTACCAGAAGGTAAGGAAAGATGCTGAAATGTCAGCGTATCAGTAAGATAAGCTCTTGATCTATTAAACCACTTTTTTACATGTTGGGCTTTAACCCTTTAAGACCGGTCGGAGTGGGCACGCTCCATGTTGTGTAACTACTTTTAAATTCCTGTAGCTCTGCAACCACGTAAGCTAGCGCAATAATTTTTTTTGCATATGAAACCGGAGGAGTTGTACTTACATCTTGTGCCATCAGCTTGTCCTAGGTCAGTGTCCTTCCACATAAAGCTTTGCAGAAACTGCGTAAAAAGCACTTGCAGCAGCAACAATAACAATAACAATAA
>NW_005187785.1:135920-149296 GCF_000239375.1 Pundamilia nyererei | reverse complement strand
GTGGGGGAACTTGCACAATCGGTGGCTGACTAAATACTTTTTTGCCCCACTGTAGTTCCTATGGATTTAATGCAGACATATTATTAAAATTTGGGCTATAACGGTTGTATTGATGCGTAGCAACTTGAAGTGCTCCCAAAATTGGCAGTACAGCATGAAAAATATAAAGATAAGCTCTGGCGAACTTGGTTCTATGGTCTTAAAGGGTTAAGTAGCTGAGAGACAAACTCGAGACACCCATGTTTGTACCGACATGTTAAAGGTGTTTACGAATACTAACAATGAATTGTATTTCAACCTTCAGGTGAAACACAAGATAACAACCGGTTTTCATTGTTGATTTAAATTGTCTTTCAGAGTTTGAAGCCATCTGCTCACTTATTCACTCAATTGAGCAAAGTTCTTAAGCTCAGCAAAGTCCAAGAGGTAAGCCCGCTCTATCAACTTTATTTCTTTCTTTATTTTAAACCATTGGCCCATCAGCGAGCCCATTTTACAAGCACTCTTTAAATGACTAACTCCGTGACAGTTTTTCCCTTAAACAAAATTCAAACTGTTTTGGAAAGAAGAGAAGACGAGCTTCAAAGCTTTCACATATGCTGATGTCTGAACAGACAGAAGTCAACTTTGCATTGATTTACTTAACTGTAGCTCCCACCATTCTGGGCTAAATAGAAAATTTAAGTAGTTCCTGAAAGATGAGAATGTATTTTGTAACTTTTCAGCAAAAAATGACAAATTAAGGGCAAGTGGCCTCGATGACACTAGGTGGTAAAGGATCAAGTGGAAACAATGTAAATGCAATATGGTAGCTTTGGCACTTGTATGAATATAAAGTTAAATTTTGATCTAAAGATTCTCTGTATGAAATCAAGGAAACATTAGGCTCTCCTTTTAAGTGTTTTGTTTTTTTACCCCTCAGGTTATATTTGGCCTTGCTCTGCTCAACTCCAGCAACACAGACCTTCGTGGCTTTGGTAAGTTTTTCTAGCACACCTTCATTTATTTAAACTCAGTGAATAAACAGTGTTTTTCTAGCAGTATTTGTCAGTAAAGTGAACAAACTGTTATATTTCCAACAAATCTTGTATTTCTAAAGATGAACTAATACATTTCATGCTTGTTCTTCCTGAATTGTCTTAAAATCTTGGCTGAAATGAGCCTGGTAGTCTGCTGCTGGTATGCAGTTTGCATTCTTTATGCCAGCTAGGGCTGCACGATTTTGCATAAAATGAGAATCACGATTTTTTTGCTTAGAATTGAGATCACGATTCTCTCACTATTTTCTTTTCCAGTATAAATATTTATTGCACTTATTAACTGCACATCAGCTTCGTAACAGTTGAGACTGAACATAAAAACAATAAATAAACATAAAAACAACAAATGTCTCACGTTTTGTTGTTGCTGCAAAATGTTGTACTGCTTGAAATTCTGTCTCCACCGTTGCTCGACGCTGCGTGTACAGAGCAGGTAGTGCAACAATAGAAAAATAGTTGCGGGACGGCACTGTGTAGCGTTTGTCTAGGGTGTTGATCATTCTCCTAAATCCCTCGTTTTGCATCAGCCAAACCGATTTACTCAGGAACAAATAAAATGCTAAAAAAGCCAAACAATAACATGTTTAAGTTATCTAAGTGACTTATATATGTATATATGTGTATATATGTGTGTGTGTGTGTGTGTGTGTGTGTGTGTGTATGTGTGTGTGTGTATATGTGTGTATGTATGTATATGTATATATATATATGTATATATGTGTATGAAAATGATTTGCCGGGAGTCCGGTGTTCTCACGGCTCTAGTTAGCCTAGCCCCCGGCTAACTATCGAGCTAGTGGGTAACAGACGTCTCCGAAAACGTCGGAGCGCTTTTGAAAATATGCGGTGTCTTGATAAACTGAGCAGATATTTGAGGTTTACACAGCTACATTCTCGCCTGAAAATATGTTAAACGTTTATTTTGTGACCCAGAAAGAATAATAAGAGTAATATTAAAACTAACTAGCTGCCGCCATTGTTGGAAACTGAGCTGGGCCGCGCTATGAATTCTGGGACACAGCTGCTTCTTCTTCGGGGTTTAACGGCAGCTGGCATCCTTGTACATGCAGTGCTGCCATCTTCTGTTTCAGTGCGTTATTACACTCTTAAATCCTGCTACTTATTCCTGCGTCTTTTGTGATCTTACAAAGCTTCAAACGACGCGTCGACTATTAAATCAGTCGTCGACGATTTTGATAGTTGACGTAATCGTGACTAGTCGACTAATCGTGGCAGCTCTACCTGTCACACACACGCTTACCAATGCAGAGAAATCCTGAAATCAATGCTTGACTTTGTTTCAAGATTTCAGTTCATCTCTTTTGCACACAAACACGCTTCTTGCGGAGATGCATTAAGGAGCATTGTGTGCTTTGATTGCAGTTATTTCTGGAAGGCATGGCGTACTGTCCCTATCATTCTTCTGAACATTTAATCACTTAAATGTTTCACATTAGCTGCACCTAATGGGGTTTTTTTTTTTCAAACATAGTACACAGGAAAGCACATGATAAACTGTTTTTGTCTCTCAGCTGCTCAGTTCATCAAGCAGAAACTTCCAGACCTCCTGCGGTCATACGTTGACGCAGATCTTGGAGGAAACCAAGAAGGTGGCTTCCAAGACATTGCCATAGAGGTGCTGCACCTACTGCTCTCCCATCTACTGTTTGGACAGAAGGGAGCCAGTGGGGTAGGGCAAGAGCAGATTGACGCCTTCCTCAAAACACTTTGCCGAGGTATGGAGGATCAGTTGGGGGGGGCTGATTGTAAATCTTAAATATGCACGCAGACTGACTCGATATGGTGAAAACGGCCAGTTTTGTTTTCCCAATCTGACGCTGCCACGCTTTCTGTGTGTTGCTGTCAGATTTCCCCCAGGAGCGCTGTCCTGTGGTGCTCGCACCACTGCTGTACCCTGAAAAACGGGACATTCTCATGGACAGGATCCTACCTGACTCGGGGGAGTTAGCTAAGACCAGGATGGAGAGTTCTCTTGCAGAATTCATTCAAGAAGTTGGCTATGGTTTCTGTGCTAGGTGAGTGTGGCTTGTTTGAAACTGTGTGAACAAAGTGATTTAAAAGAAATAAACCTGTGACTACAGTTATTTGTCTTGTATCTAAATTCTAAGTAATCATTTGAACGACCGTGTGTTGGCACCAAGAAGCTCTTGCGTGTTTGGTAAATTGTGTTAAATAAATATGAAAGAAAACTGGCAGTCTTTTTATTGTTTGAACACGCTTTATCACAAACCTCAAAGTGAGTTATTACTTAATCCTGTCCTAATAGAAGTTCTGGTCTGAAATTACATGCGAGTGCTCAGTAATGACGGATTGTAGGCAACGTTGACCTTTTCTTTCCTCTCTTCAGTCTGGACGAGTGCAGAAACATAATCGTTCAATATGGGGTGAGAGAGGTGACGGCTAGCCAGGTAGCCAGAGTCCTGGGCATGATGGCTCGTACCCACTCTGGTCTAACTGACGGCATCCCACTACAGGTGAGACTCTTTATTTGACGGAGGGGACAGGAAAGTGTAAGAACGCTGTTTGGTTTGCTTCATAGTTAGTTTCTCTTCACACAGACTTGCCATGAACTACTGTAAGTGCAAACATGAAGATTCAAACTGCTGTTGTTTTTGCTGAGTGCAGGAGACAGTCTAGCAGTTCACTGTTTTATTATCAACCAGTTAAAGATTTGGCTAGCACAGCTGTGGACTTCTCAATGTCAGGCAGCTTCTCTGTGTGCACATGTTTTATTTTCATGCTGAAGTCTGCCTTAACTGACAGAATGAAGTCGAATAGAGTACCCTGTTATACAAGGCCGAGCAGCCCTTCTGTCTGATGCTGTGTTCTGTAAGCATGTAGCAGTTCACCTTCGACACTCGGCTCTTTCTGTCCCTCTTAGTTAAGCCTTCACGCCGTGGGCTTAATGTTAAAAAGAAACCTTATCAAAGCCCAGGCGTACCTGCTTTGCTCTTCTCTTGTTTTTAAATGTGAGTGCACTCTGTCCCATGGTACTGGACAAAGGTGGAGACGGTGGCTCAAACACAGATTTTGATGGATGATTGATGGCTTTCCTCTTTCTGCAGTCTATCTCTGCTCCAGGAAGCGGTATCTGGAGCGATGGGAAGGATAAGAACGATGGTTCGCAGACACATACGTGGAACGTTGAGGTCCTCATCGACATTGTCAAAGAAGTGGTAAGTGAACTGTCAGTTCATCTGAAAACCAGAAATTTTCCAGGAAACGCTGAGATGGAAAACTTAACAAAAATAAAAAATCCTTTTTAATGACTGAATTTTCACTGCTTATTTATTTATTTATTTATTTATTTATTTTTAACCTATACCCTAGAATCCCAATCTCAACTTCAAAGAGGTGACATATGAACTGGACCACCCGGGCTTTATAATCCGAGACAGCAAAGGCCTGCAGGTAGTGGTGTATGGGATCCAGAGAGGGCTGGGCATTGAAAGTTTTCCTGTGGATCTCATCTATCGGCCTTGGAAACATGCTGAGGGACAGGTAACTTATGTTCATCGAGAGGGTAAAAATTCAGGTGTTTGGGGAAAATTATGAGAGGAATCTTTGTCAAGTTGGAATAGATTTGTGTAGTTTAATGCATCTTTTCTGTATTTTTTCCAGTTGTCATTCATTCAACACTCCCTGATGAACCCAGACGTGTTTTGCTTTGCTGACTACCCTTGTCACACTGTGGCCATTGACATCCTCAAGGCCCCACCAGAGGATGACAATAGAGAGATTGCCACATGGTATGGAAATTGAATATCACCTTGCCTCTGTAGAACGGTGTGCCGTTGCGTATTTTTCTTACTGTGGCTTCAGATTTTGCTTTAAAGCAGTAAAAATGTAATTGAGGTGTCCTTGATGGGCTCTTAAACTGGAGGCAAAGTTGGACCTCTGTGTGTACTGAAGGGTTCACGTTAAAAATGAATAAATAAATAAAAAATCCATCACTTCAAATCAAGTTTACCATGACACTTTAAAACTCTGCCAAAGCGCTCATCTTTTTGTAATTCTTCACAGGAAAAGTCTGGATCTGGTGGAGAGTCTGCTTCGACTGTCTGAGGTGGGCCAGTATGAGCAGGTGAAGCAGCTGTTCAGCTTCCCGATCAAACACTGCCCCGACATGTTGGTGCTGGCGTTACTGCAGATTACCACCTCGTGGCACACACTGCGCCACGAGCTCATCTCCACCCTGATGCCCATCTTTTTGGGAAATCACCCCAACTCCGCCATTATCCTGCACTATGCCTGGCATGGACAGGTTGGTGTTTGTTATTAGATCAGTGTTGCTGGGTAACATGTTGTTTGGCAAGTCATGTCTTCAGTTATGTGTTTCTCAAGTTTTCTACTAGTTTGGTGCGTCGTTCAAAAACTAAAAAAATCCTGCTTGCATACAAAACTGTGTCTGTCTGTCTGTCTGTCTTGCAGGGACAGTCTCCTTCCATACGTCAGCTAATTATGCATTCGATGGCTGAATGGTACATGAGAGGGGAGCAGTATGACCAAGCAAAGTTATCTCGCATCCTGGATGTGGCCCAAGACTTAAAGGTTGGTTCGAATACTGCGTTCTCCTTGACCATTAAAGTTTTTGTACTCTTGTAACATTTCATCTGAATTTAAGGTAGAGGGTAAAGGTACACGCTGTATAGCATGTCGGTTCTCTCCTTAGAAACTTTTTTTGATTTAATATTTAAAAACATTGTATTTGCTGCAACAACAGACCTCTGTACATAATCTGATTATTGGATTTAAAGAGTCCGTGTCTATAGTTGTAAAGGTGGATTATTAAATGTTTCATGTAATAAATGGAGACAAATTAAGTGAACCCAATGTGAACATGAATGTGTTTTTCCTCTCTACAGTCTCTATCAATGCTGCTGAATGGTACTCCGTTTGCCTTTGTTATTGATCTCGCTGCACTTGCCTCGCGTCGTGAATACCTCAAACTCGATAAATGGCTTACTGACAAAATTAGAGAGCACGGGGTAGGTCTTTAAACTAATGATTGCTAATCGATATGTCTTTTTAGATGGGTTTCCTGTTTATGCTAGTGTAACATTAAACGTATTTCATGAAAAGTCTGGTTTTGTATTAATTATATTTCTTGTTCTTGTGACAGGAACCTTTCATCCAAGCTTGTGTGACGTTCTTGAAGAGGCGCTGTCCATCCATTATGGGGGGTTTGGCTCCTGATAAGGACCAGCCCAAAAGTGCCCAGTTGCCTCCAGAGACTCTAGCCACCATGCTGGCCTGCTTGCAGTCATGTGCTGGGTGAGGAACTTTAAAGCCTGGTGTTTATCCCCTATTTGGATCGACTGCTTTTTCCATTGCAATTGCGCACCACCTTTTTGTGCGTGGTCATCATCATAGCAACGCGAGCGAGCGTCCTGTGATGTAATTGGTATGCGACACACTACAACAAAGGTACAAGCAGAGGTGATCGTACTCGGGCCGCGGCTTTTTTTTCTTAGTTGTAGCCATTTCCCTCGATGCCAGGTTATGAAAATGGCGGTTGTGATCTTCGTGAACGTGCTGCTTTCACGACTCATCTCTCAATCAGTAGCATGCACTCTGGTGACATCGCATTTCAGTACCTGCTCGGATCACTTGAACCTCGGCCGAGCGGGTACTATTTTAGCACCAGAGACTGACTTAGTGGAAAACTGTGGCCAGTTGATCCGAGTAGGTGCTAAAGGAAAGGGGCTTTTGTTTGATGCTCTTGGACTTTTGGAGCTTCGAGTGGAGCCCAACGCTGGTTCGATGCAGTGTAACATCTGTCTTACATGTATGTTGTTTTTGTTTTAAATCCTTAGCAGTGTATCCCAGGAGTTGTCGGAGACTATCCTGACGATGGTGGCTAATTGCAGCAATGTAATGAATAAAGCCCGACAGCCACCACCAGGTGTAATGCCAAAGGGACGTGCCCCGAGCACCAGCACCCTAGATGCCATCTCACCTGTACAGGTATCTTGCATATCACGTCTTTTGAAATACATTTTCATGATTGGTTTTGTGGATGCTAATTTTGATATTAACACTTTTATAAAGTGTACAATGTTTTGGGTTTCTGTAACAGTTCTGTCATGTTTTCTTTTACTGTAAAAAGCTGACGTTAGTAGCTCTGTTCCATTCCTGCCTGCTTAACTTTATGTCCCTTTGTTTAGATGGACTCTCTGAGTGGCATTGGCGGTTTGAATTTGGGGCCCTCAGCTACTTCCCTCAATCCAAGCATAAGTTTCCCAACCCCAGTGAATACACCTTTCAATAATCCCCAGTCTCCAGCAAAAGCCTTTCCACCACTTCCCAATCCTAATCCCAGCACACCTTTTGGGAGCATTTCCGGCCTGCCCTCACAACTCCCTGGTATGACCTCAGGTTTTTGTATTTCAATCCAAACATGCTATCAAGTGTGAAGCAGAAAAGTGACATTATTGTTACTTCCAGGTCCACTGGGCACGGGCATCGGTCCTGGTCTAGGGATGCCAGCAGGGAGCACTGATCCTTTTGGTCCCAGGAAGATGAGCACACCGGGCCTGAACCCACCAACCTTTCAGCAGAGTAAGATGAAGGCCTGTAAGTGGTGGTGGTAGTGGTGTGACTGAGAGCCCCGTGCTGCTCAGCACTGTATTTCCTCTGCTTTTCACAACAATCACTTACTAAAGAAATTGGCTTTCAGGGCACTTTGTCTGCCGCACCAAAACGTTTCCTTAACGTGAGATTTTATTCCTGAAACAAGTTAATTGGTGATTTGTTTTACATAAAATGATTGTAGACTTCAGTGTGAGAGGAAATACAGATCAGTCTTCCATTCCTTGTCTGCTTTTGCTGACAGCCCCACTTTAATATTTTTCAGCTTCTTCAACATGACGTAATTGTCTACAGTACTGAATTGTTAGAGGCCTCTAAGATGAAGAGACACTTGTTTTCTTTCATCCAGTCTATAAAGACAAACATGAATGATTGATGTTGGTAGGGCTGTTCGATACAACGATATATATCGGATGACGATATAAAAACGTCTATCGTTTCATTTCACGCTATCGTTTGTTTCGTGGTGTCGTAAAATAAACTGTTTACAGCAATATTTTTTTTCATCGTTTTGATGGTCACCGTAGTGACTATTCATTTCTTAAAGTTCTCTCTTTCTCTTATATTTAATATCACCACACTACGGACAGACAAGCGCCTGTTTTTACGCGTTGTGGTTAGCAACAACGACGGTAACACCATCGCGTGTCCGCTTGTTAATGTTCCACATAAACCTTTCACAATAAAGCTCAAGATCCTGTTGAGACTTTTCAAAATAAACTGAATCATGTGAAAGAGCAGATTATTTACGGATGAGAAGTAAAAAAGAGCTGTCAGGTGCTTAAAAAATAGACCTTAGAGTAAAAGGTCATAACAGGCTTTTCCCCGCAGCACGCCGTGTAATAAATACTCACAAAGAAAATGTCGGCCGTTACAACTTGTGTCTAAAAATGTGTCGTTTCATGCATCGGTTAAAACACTCGACTCCAGCTACACGACGCGCAGCTGGAAACACTTCACGCAGGTCAAGCTGCCCGAGATTCAGACTTTACAGAAAATGTTACGTTTGATTTATATCGTTATCGGACGATAGATGTCTTATATCGGGATATGAGATTTTGGTCATATCGCGCAGCCCTAGATGTTGGTGTTTTAAGGTTAACGGTGAAAGAAGTTTTCTCAGCTGTTATTGACCTCCAGCTGTCGCCTGTACTTTGGGCTGAATCAGGTCATTCAGTTTCAGCTGTTGTTGTTGTGTTTGCTCGCCTCTAACATTTCCGAAAGGGCCCCTACGGGAATTTTTCTTTTCTTTTTCTTGTGTGTGAAGAAATTTTAAACAACACAAACAATGTGACTTGCGTGTTGTAGATAAACCAAGACACTTTTGTGTTTTATTATAGTGAAAATGAGTGCATTCTTATTCATTGTTGGACTTAAAATGATCACTTATGCTTTTCTGTTCCCAGCCGACCTTTCTCAGGTGTGGCCCGAAGCAAACCAGCACTTTAGTAAGGAAATAGATGACGAAGCAAACAGTTACTTCCAGCGCATTTACAACCACCCACCTCACCCAACCATGTCTGTGGATGAAGTGAGTAGTTACATGACATTTTTCTGCGAATATCATTCCTCTTCAAATAGAATCCTTTCCACACTTGTCAAACAATTCATATGTGATGTCATTGGACTCATGCAGGTCTTGGAAATGCTGCAAAGGTTTAAGGATTCTACCATCAAGCGGGAGCGAGAGGTGTTCAACTGCATGCTTCGAAACCTGTTTGAGGAATACAGATTCTTCCCCCAGTACCCAGACAAGGAGCTGCATATCACTGCCTGTCTTTTTGGTGGAATAATCGAGAAAGGTCTCGTCACTTACATGGCCCTGGGTTTGGCCCTCCGATATGTTCTTGAAGCCTTACGAAAACCATACGGATCCAAAATGTATTACTTTGGAATTGCTGCCCTAGATCGGTTCAAAAACAGGTACTAGCTTTTTCTTTTGCAAAACAAGTGTAAGTATAAGGCGTTATGTTACAGCTGACATCTCCCCCCCCCCCCAGGCTAAAGGACTACCCTCAGTACTGTCAGCACCTGGCTTCAATTGGTCACTTCTTGCAATTCCCCCACCATTTACAAGAGGTAATCAGGTTTCCTTAATTTATTTGTGGTGATCCTTTTTCTGTTATCAGCATTCATTAAGTTTTACTTAGTTCTCTCTCTTGCTGGAGAGAGAAGCGCGCCTTTGATTCAGCTAAATTAAATCTGTCGCTCTGCATCTTCAAATATCCTGTGTGTGCAGTATATTGAGTATGGACAACAGTCACGGGACCCTCCAGTGAAGATGCAGGGGTCCATCACCACACCTGGGAGCCTGGCTCTAGTACAAGCCCAGGCACAGTCGCAGCAACCTGCCGGCCTTAAAGCCCCACAGCCAGGCCAGCCCAGCACCCTCGTCACAACCACCACGACTACAACCACAGCCTCTAAGACGTCCACGATCGCAAGGCCGACAGCCACTAACTTCAAGAAGGATGTGCCTGTGAGTTCAGTTTTGACCGGACACCATGCGGCAGCATAGAGAGAGAGAGAGATATCTAGATATAGAGAGACATAGACAGACACACACACAATAATAATAAATAGTCTCCGTTCCTACCTACAGCCCTCCATAAACACTACCAACATTGACACCCTGCTGGTGGCTACTGACCAAACGGAAAGGATCGTAGAACCTCCGGAGAATGTCCAGGAGAAGATTGCTTTTATTTTCAACAACCTTTCTCAATCCAACATGACTCAGAAGGTAAAGACAAAGAAACAAAATATTACTGCATTAGAACAACCTTAATAATCAAAGATGCTGTTTTTTAAAAGCAGAACATTTCTTTTGTCAGGTCGAGGAGTTGAAAGAGACGGTGAAAGAGGAGTTCATGCCCTGGGTGTCTCAGTACCTGGTGATGAAGCGAGTCAGCATCGAGCCCAACTTTCACAGCCTCTACTCGAACTTTTTGGACACACTGAAAAACCCCGAGTTTGTGAAGATGGTTCTTAATGAAACCTACAGGAACATCAAGGTAGACTTAAAGACTGAATATTTAGTTCACCTCTACCAAAAGTCGGATTGAGCTCTGCTGTCTTATTGCCAAAAACTTGCCTCGTGTGATGCGCTTGTAGTTACGTTTCTCACACGTCACATTATTATGTTGGGTAAACTGGTTTTGCTCTGGTAAACTGTCATCCTTGGTAAAATACTTTTCCCCTGCGTCTTTCAGGTGCTTCTGACCTCAGACAAGGCAGCTGCCAACTTCTCTGATCGCTCCCTGCTGAAGAACCTTGGCCACTGGTTAGGCATGATTACACTGGCCAAAAACAAGCCTATCCTTTATACAGTAAGAGCATTTTATTACATTTTATTATCTGCTGGTTTTTGTGCTTCAGAGTGGCCTAATTTTTATTTTTCCCCTCTTCTAGGATCTAGAAGTAAAGTCTTTGCTACTGGAAGCTTATGTGAAAGGCCAGCAGGAGCTGCTCTATGTGGTTCCCTTTGTGGCCAAAGTTTTGGAGTCCAGCGTGCGAAGCATGGTGAGAAATATAGGTGTACTTCTCAGTAGACCCTAAGCAGTATGGCCCATATACCAACTTTTCTATATATACAGTGGGGGGAAATGTCCAAACCACTCAGCGTGATTATATTTTTGAGTCCACAGGTTTTCAGACCCCAGAATCCTTGGACTATGGCCATCATGAATGTTCTCGCTGAGCTGCATCAGGAACATGACCTGAAGGTAATAAGTTAGCCTTGTGTGTTGCTATTTAGAAAACACATCTGGATTTGTACCGTAGTCTTAAACTCCAGTCCGGTTGTTTTACATTTACAGTAACAACAGTGGAGCTGCCT
Organism: Pundamilia nyererei; assembly: GCF_000239375.1. NCBI lineage: Eukaryota > Metazoa > Chordata > Actinopteri > Cichliformes > Cichlidae > Pundamilia > Pundamilia nyererei. The sequence goes on along the minus strand of NW_005187785.1, from coordinate 137,806 downwards.
CCCATAATTCCTGTTTTTGATTGGACGCACTGAGTGATATTTAACAATTACGATTAAATGCACAATGATGCATAGCAGGATGTCTTATCATTGAAAACTGCACTTGTCTAAACCGTCATTATCACTTAACGTCATGAATAAAATTACAGTTCAAGTGACTGACGTTTCCTTAGGTAAATAAAAAGGTATCAGAAGTTCATTGCTTCCATGCTTTTGTTTACTACAGTTGAATTTGAAGTTTGAGATTGAAGTTCTGTGTAAGAACTTATCTTTGGACATCAACGAGCTGAAGCCAGGAAACCTGCTGAAGGACAAGGAGAAGCTAAAGAACCTCGAGGAGCAGCTATCGGCACCAAAGAAGGAGGCAAAACCTCCAGAGGAGATGCTGCCAGTCTCTACTGCAGGTGATCATGTTATTCCTCTTTAAATTGTCTTTGTAGTTTAAACATCTCAAATGTTTGTTTTTGTCATGTAGAAACAAAATGCATTACTTCTGTTACGTGTGAAACTTGAATAGTCTTGTTTTGTTTTGAATACTTGAACATGTCAGAATCTTATTGTTACTTGTAATCTTGTCATGTTGGGGCCATCACTTGTCCTTTGAGAACACTTTAAGAAGCTCGTTGGTTTTTGTGTGCGTGCTGTTTGTTTTGCCTTTTCTTGTGAGTTTTTTAATCAAATTAGCATTTTCAACCAACAGGAGACTTTGTTCCATTTGCAGCTCCTCCCTCCACCCCAGCTGCAACCACCACCACTTGTACAACGACCGGGCCGCCCACCCCGCAGTTTAGTTACCATGACATCAATGTGTATGCGTTGGCAGGCCTGGCTCCCCACATCAATATAAATGTCAACGTAAGTATAAAGACTGCGTCATGATTTTGGCGTCTGAGCAGAGTTGTAGATGTTGCAGGATTCTATACACTTCAGCTATGCACACATGAAGCTACGCACACTAGACGCCCTCAGGGACCTGATGACACCGAGAGTAACTAATTAATGAGTAATCATTTCATGTGTTTGGATCTCTTCTTAGTAGTTACTCTCATTCTTGGGCTGCTCTTGTTTTCTTAGATCCCTCTGCTGCAGGCTCATCCTCAGCTAAAGCAATGTGTGCGTCAGTCAGTGGAGCGTGCCGTCCAGGAGCTGGTGCACCCTGTGGTCGATCGCTCTATCAAAATCGCAATGACGACCTGTGAGCAGATCATCAGGAAGGACTTTGCTCTGGATTCTGAAGAGTCCCGCATGCGTGTGGCTGCGCACCATATGATGAGAAACCTGACTGCTGGCATGGCCATGATCACCTGCCGTGAGCCTCTTCTCATGAGCATTGCCACCAACCTTAAGAATAGCTTTGCTGCAGCTCTGAGGGTAAGGCCTCCACGAGGGTGTGTATTTAAATTGCTAGTTTACAGAAGAAAGAGGAAAAGCATGCATCAAATAACAGACTTGTTTTCCTTTTAGGCACCAACACCCCAACAGAGGGACATGATGGAAGAGGCTGCAGCCAGAATTGCTCAAGACAACTGTGAACTTGCTTGCTGTTTCATTCAGAAAACGGCAGTGGAGAAGGCTGGCCCTGAAATGGACAAGAGACTAGCCACGGTAAGACTTTAAAGGGGATTAACCCAAAAGGCACAAATACAAATCTACTTGGATTTTCATGGAACTGATCATTGGCCTATGGCCCAAGTTGGAGTGGTGAATACATGTACCGTATTTTCACGACCATAAGACGCACTGTACTAAAAGGCGCAGTCTCAGTTATGTGTGCCATTACTGTATTTAACATACACATAAGGCGCACCTGAATATAGGGCGCATACAAGTGTGCGTATTTAAAAATAAAGCGGGAGCAAAACTGAGTTTGGTACTCACATTTTTAT
>NW_005187785.1:119362-134941 GCF_000239375.1 Pundamilia nyererei | reverse complement strand
TCTTTGCTCGATGATCCACCGCTCGAGTCTTTCCTCCAACTCTGGCCACTTCGCCTTATGTCCGCGGAAACTCAGCTGCGTCTTCTTGACCTGTCGGAGCTTGTTTTCCAGCTTCCTCCGCGTAGCTGATGGCCTTCAGTTTAAACTGTGCTTCATAAGCGTGTCTCTTTGCCATTTTCAGGGTTGTTAAAACAACGATGTCCTGCATAACGCACATACCTGTTCTTTTATATACAATCAACGCCCACACTTCACCCTTTAGCGTTCTCATGGTGTTCTCTACTACGTCCTCCTTACAACACACAGGGCGCACCGCGCTATAGGGCGCGCCGCACTTTTTGAAGAAAATCTAAGACTTTTATGTGCGCCTTATAGTCGCGAAAATACGGTAGCTTTGTAACTGTGTAGAAACGTTTAAGTCAAATTTCTTGACATTGTTTCCTTTTTACTCTTCCAGGAGTTTGAGCTGAGGAAGCATGCACGCCAGGAGGGACGTCGCTATTGTGATCCCGTTGTTCTGACTTACCAGGCTGAACGTATGCCAGAGCAGATCAGGCTAAAGGTGAGGTCACGGTAACATGCTAGTTTTATCTTAAAACGCACGATTAACAATGGAAACCTGCCCTGAATTTGTATTAATTTGAAGAGATGCAACAAAAAGAACTCATAATCTGTGGATACAGTCTCTGAGTAACGGTGTGCCTGTGCTGCAGGTGGGAGGAGTGGACCCTAAGCAGCTGGCTGTGTATGAGGAGTTTGCTAGAAACGTTCCAGGTTTCTTGCCAAGTAATGACCTTTCCCAACCAACTGGCTTCTTGGCTCAGCCCATGAAGGTACGTTTATTTTCAGGGACCCACGCACTCATCCCAAACACAAGAGCTGAATGCTGAAAAGTACCACAGTGTTACAGAACTGATAACATGTTTAGAAGTTTATGTCCTGCAGGTTAGAGTAGCATGGAGAGATTATCATTTATTATTCTGTCATCATTTATGAATATTCAGTGGATGAGTTGCTCAGAAAGCAACATTTAACTAAATACTTCTTGTGTTGCCGCATTTAACTCAAACTTTTTTCCCCCATGTTATCTCAGCAACAGGCATGGGCGACGGATGATGTTGCTCAGATCTATGATAAGTGCATAGCAGACCTGGAGCAGCATCTTCATGCCATCCCTCCAGCGCTTGCCATGAACCCTCTTACCCAGGCTTTGCGGAGCTTGCTGGAAGCTGTGGCTCTGGCTAGAAACTCCAGGGATGGCATTGCAGCGCTTGGCTTGCTGCAGAAGGTGGGATAACTAAATGTTGCTGGTTTAGTTTTGGCTCGTAGACGTCTTCCGCACAGTAGCTTCTCGTTTTGTGCATACTTAGAAGCAGTTTATAGAACTGATGTCGTTTTGTCTTCACAATCGCTGTTAGACAGGTCAGGTCTTAATGCTCATTCCATCCTCCAGGCTGTTGAAGGTCTTCTGGATGCTACAAGTGGCGCCGATGCCGACTTGCTGCTTCGCTACAGGGAGTGCCACTTGTTGGTGCTTAAAGCCCTGCAGGATGGACGTGCCTATGGCCCACAGTGGTGCAATAAGCAGATCACCAGGTGCGTCTATGTTGGAACAGTTTTTGTGCAGAATGGGATATCCTGCACCATCCTAAAAGCTATTGTAACATTTTCCATGAATCTGTTAAATTTAGTGTCTCTGACTTGCTTCATGTTCGCAGGTGTCTGATTGAATGCCGTGACGAATACAAGTACAACGTCGAGGCGGTGGAGCTTTTGATCAGGAACCATCTTGTAAATATGCAGCAGTATGACCTGCACCTAGCACAGGTACACACATTTCTACTTCTGTGGGTAGTGTCTTTGTCTGTTCACTGCCATTAACTGGTCTTCACATCTGTTCTGTAAGTTGGTGAAATAAAACTTCTGGAGGCATAAACATGCTTTTTCTGATTGAATCAGTTTCCTTTGCTGTTGGTTGCTCTGTCAATGTGTTTTTAAATTAACAAAATGTTTTCCCCTCTTCCCTCCAGTCAATGGAAAATGGACTGCACTACATGGCGGTTGCATTTGCCATGCAGTTGGTGAAGCTGCTGCTGGTGGATGAACGCAGTGTGAGCCACGTCACAGAAGCTGACCTCTTCCACACAATTGAGACTTTGATGAGGACCTGTGCGCACTCCAGAGCTAATGCACCTGAGGGGTAATGAACCACAGCAGTTTTAATTCATTAGAAGTGGAATGATTATAGCTACAATCTGAGGCTGGAGATTAACCTTCAGGGCTGCTTTACAGCTCCATTGGCCAGTTTTATGACGCTAGTGCAAAATCTTGGTAGACGGTAATGTTTCCCTTTGCTCTGTGATGGCATTTGTTCACTGCGCTTACGTGTGTTTGATGTTCAGTGATCTGAACATGTGTTTGGTCTGCTCGTCTGAGGTGGCAGACCCTAGCTTGACCTTTGCTCTGATGACATGAGTAGTTCTGGAGGTGTAGTGTGCTGAGACCTGATTCCTACGCCCTCTACCACCTCGTTTCCAGGCTTCCCCAGTTGATGGATGTGGTTCGCTCCAACTATGAAGCCATGATTGACCGGGCCCACGGTGGACCCAACTTCATGATGCACTCTGGGATTTCACAGGCGTCAGAATATGATGATCCTCCAGGCTTGAGGGAGAAAGCGGAGTACCTCCTGAGGGAATGGGTCAACCTGTATCACTCCGCTGCTGCTGGCAGGGATAGCACCAAAGCTTTCTCTGCCTTTGTTGGCCAGGTTTTTATCAGCATTTATTAGTTAATGGGAATGATTAAAAAGTAGTACTGTTACTCATGTTTGCATCCCCGTTTTCTTTTTCCTAGATGCACCAGCAGGGAATTCTGAAGACGGATGACCTGATCACTCGCTTCTTCCGGCTGTGCACAGAAATGTGTGTGGAGATTAGCTATCGGGCACAAGCTGAACAACAGCACAACCCAGCAGCCAGTGCAGCCATCATCAGAGCCAAATGTTACCACAACCTGGATGCCTTTGTGAGGCTCATAGCCCTGCTGGTGAAACACTCTGGGGAGGCCACCAACACAGTGACAAAAATCAACCTCCTCAACAAGGTGCACCCACATCACACTGAATATTATTCTGATATATCATTTATAGCCCAGCTTCACTCATTTTCATTATGGTATAACCTTAATATCTCCACAGGTGCTCGGTATTGTAGTTGGCGTGTTGATCCAGGACCACGATGTTCGTCAGACTGAATTCCAGCAGCTGCCGTATCACCGCATTTTCATCATGCTGCTGCTGGAGCTCAACGCCCCTGAACATGTCCTGGAAACCATCAACTTCCAGACACTCACTGCCTTCTGGTAAGTAGTCGCTTTTTCTGAAGGGCCTCGTCCTGCCGAGAAACTGTAGTTCGGCGAGTTCTTGTGATGTTTTCTTCGGTCCATGTGGTCGTCCAACGTTTGCCTTTTTCTGCAGCAATACCTTCCACATCCTGAGACCCACCAAAGCACCTGGGTTTGTGTACGCCTGGCTGGAACTGATTTCTCATCGCATCTTCATTGCCAGGATGCTTGCACACACCCCGCAGCAGAAGGTCTTTAAGGAGAAATCTTACATAAATAACATCACATGGCTGTTTTTGTTTGAATCGTTTTTGAATATTTGTTCTAAACCGATGCTGTCCTCTAGGGTTGGCCCATGTACGCACAACTGTTGATTGATCTTTTCAAGTACCTGGCCCCTTTCCTGAGGAACGTAGAGCTCAACAAACCTATGCAAATCCTCTACAAGGTGATCTTTCAGGGTCATTTTAATCAATATCCTGGCTTTTAAGTGTTAATGTTGCTCTTGAAGCAAGGAGTATTTTGAGTGATGTGTAGAAAACGTCTGCTGTTCTGATGATCTGTACAGGGCACGCTGCGAGTGCTCCTGGTTCTGCTTCACGACTTCCCAGAGTTTCTGTGCGATTACCATTACGGCTTCTGTGACGTCATCCCACCCAACTGCATCCAGCTCCGCAACCTCATCCTCAGTGCCTTTCCACGCAACATGAGGCTTCCTGACCCTTTCACACCCAACCTGAAGGTTCGATTAGCGCTTTGATGTGAATCGTGGATATGAGCCAAGTTGGTTCGAGACCGAAAGATGTAATAGGCCTGTCCTTTATCGATTCCTGCCGCAGGTGGACATGCTGAGCGAGATCAACATCGCTCCGCGGATTCTCACAAACTTCACAGGCGTGATGCCGTCACAGTTCAAAAAGGATCTGGACTCGTATCTGAAGACGCGCTCACCTGTGACGTTCCTGTCGGAGCTCCGTAGTAACCTGCAGGTAGGCTTGGTGTCCGTTTACTTTAAATCGGGAGTAAGAGAAGCACAAAGGTGTGACGAGCTTGTGGCGGTCTTTTGTCTCTCAGGTGTCTAATGAACCAGGAAACCGCTACAACATCCAGCTGATCAATGCTCTAGTGTTGTATGTGGGGACACAGGCAATCGCTCACATCCACAATAAGGGCAGCACCCCCTCCATGAGCACCATCACCCACTCCGCTCACATGGACATCTTCCAGAATCTGGCTGTGGACCTGGACACTGAGGGTAGGCTAGCAGCATTAAATTAAGGTCTTTTCATAGATATTTAGACACTACTCCTTAGAAACCAACTGTGTTTAAAGCTCTTTTCACCCAAATAACGAACGTCTTTGCTGGCTCTTGGTAGTGCAGACGGAGCTGGATTTTTAGGTGTTGAGCATCTGACCTTAAGCAAATCATCAGGCTTCTGATTTTGTCTTTTTCCAGGGCGTTACCTGTTCTTGAATGCGATCGCCAATCAGCTGCGTTACCCCAACAGTCACACTCACTACTTCAGCTGCACGATGCTCTATTTGTTTGCCGAGGCCAACACTGAGGCCATCCAGGAGCAGATCACCAGGTGAGACCGATCCGAGGTCCAAACGATGTCGTTGAGCGTCGTCTGCGAATACTTGGTTAACGTTTCCTCCTTGTTCTTTAGGGTTCTGTTGGAGAGGCTGATAGTGAACAGGCCTCACCCGTGGGGTCTCCTCATCACCTTCATCGAGCTGATCAAGAATCCTGCCTTCAAGTTCTGGAGCCACGACTTTGTGCACTGTGCGCCCGAGATTGAAAAGTATGTTGCCTGTTTGATATGCGATGTCTGGGAGCAGCTGTTGTTGTGGCGCCTTAAACCGACGCTGTCTTTTCCTCCCGTCTCTCCTCAGGCTGTTTCAGTCTGTCGCCCAGTGCTGCATGGGACAGAAGCAGGCCCAGCAGGTGATGGAGGGCACCGGTGCCAGTTAGCCTGTGTACCAGCCAGCTCGTAGCCCCCCGGAGAGATGCTGTGGCCTTGATCCACCCCCTCACCACCCCACACATACACACCTCCCTCTTTACTGTTGGCACTGGATAAACTGGCAACCATAGTCATTTGGACTGTGGATGAAAGGACTACTGCTCATGGATCTAGTTAGGTTTTTTTCCCTCCCCCTTTTTTGTCATATCCCTTTGGAGTTGAGATGAGATGGATCGGGACATGCTGTTTAATATACTTTTTTTGACGCTTTGATGTAAATATTGGAGAAAAAAAGGGGGAAAATAGGGGAGTAGACAAGTGGAAAGCAATGCACATGTCAAATAAAATGTACCTTGACATGTAAAGACATGTAAACATATTTTCACTCACTACCAAAGTCCTCTGTTTGCTTCCCTCCCACACATCCTTTTTTTCCTGGCTTTTTTGTTGTTGTTTTTCTTCAGCGGCTGAACGGTAGAGTGACGAGAAAAGCTGCCTACTTTCATTTGATTCCTTTTATCTCCAAGTGGGACAGAAAGATGTAGTTCTCCCATGTGGGGTGGGGGTCTACTCCTGGTGTGTTGGTGGAGAACGTTTGCTGATGGTTTGTCCATTTGAAACTGGCTCTGGAAGTCTCTCCCTGGCACGTGTAAAATTATGCAGTGATGGAAACCTTGTATCTTGACAAATTTGTATAAAGATCCAAATTGAAGAACAACAATAGAAGGACCAATACAGCCCATTTTGTAACATTTTGAATGTTTTGTAAATGTATTGGTCCATGTGTTGTATTTTGTAGTCCTTTCTAGTTTGCCTTTAGTTCTTGCTACTTAACTGCAGTATGCATACATACAGTAAATAAAGCATTCAAACTGCTATTTCATCTGTCTTCTTTCAGGACTGCATGACTAAGATTAACAAAGTGGGACTAACTGTATTAGCAGTAATAAGTTTTCAAGCATGTTAGTTTTTAAATATTAGGAAGCCAGAAAAATGGACTCTTTGAACCAAATGCTTTTTGTAGTCAGCGAGTTTCTGGCCGTCTGTTTGCTAAAGAGTGACCAGAGTTCATTTACATTTGAACTGTTGTCCAGAAAACATTTGGCTTATTCATATGGGCAGTTAGTAATTTCAGTAGCCGGGCTTCTTGGTTGGCGCACTCTCAGTCCAAATACTTCACTGTAGATGGTGATGCTGGTGCAGCAGCAGTTTATAGTGGAGTCTTTGGAGTTGTTTCTAAACATCATAACCGGTTTCCTCACATCTGAGGGCAACCATTTGGGTTGGGTTTGAACTGATCATCTAGGGATCTGCAGATGTTTAGGTGATGGTTTAAAGAGAACTTCTCAGTTGGAGAAGGTCCTTGGACTTGGTATTGGTCAATCTGATGTTAAATCCTGTATATGCTGCCAAAGAGAAACTACCAGTTGTAGACTATCACGATTGTTAATGAGGCTTGGCTGTGTCACGTTAAGACGGCACCACTTGAACAGATTTAAGTATATGAGCACTGCTCAAAAGATCAAACACTTCTTAAGCATCAAGTCAAAACTTCTGGGAAGTTAAGTTATCAAACGGGGTTGAAAATCAGTTTCAGCTGCTTTAGTCTTAAAGTTAACAACAGGTCCAGAAAGGGCTGTGCAATATGACAAATCCCATATCCTGATTTAAGATATGTATCGTCCTGACGATATAAATCACAAAAATGTAACATTTTCTGTAAATTCTGTGAATCTCGGGCAGCTCGACTTGTGTGAAGTGTTTCCAGCTGGCGTCCTTTACCTGGAGTCGAGTGTTTTAACAGATCATGAAACTACATTTTTAGACACAAGTTGTAACGGCTGACATTTTCTTTCAAAGTTTGAGTCTAAGGTTTATTTATTTATTTTTTAGCACCTGACGGCTTTTTTTGCTTCTCATCCGTAAACTCTCTGCATACTTTCACGTGATTCAGTTTCTTTTGAAAAGTCTCAACAGGATCGTGAGCTTTGTGAAAGGTTTACGTAAAAAAAAGCAGAGCCACGCGATGGTTTTACTGTCGTTGTTGCTAACGACAACACGTAAAAACAGGCGCTTGTCCGTCCGTAGTGTGGTTATATTAAATATAAGAGAAAGAGAACTTTAAGAAATTAATATAGCCGCTACAGTGACCATCAAAACGATGAAAAACTATTGCCGTAAACAGTTTGTTTCGTGGTGTCGTAAAATAAACGATAGCTGTTTTTATATCGTCATCCGATATATATCATTATATCGAACAGCCCTAAGTCCAGAGGTAACAATGAGCCAATGCCCAAAACAGGAATGATTTCACACAACGGTGGGGAACTCCAGGCCTCGGGGCCGCTGTCCTGCAGGTTTTAGATCTCAGCCTGGGTCAACACACCTGAATCAAATGAGTTCATTCCCAGGCCTCTGGAGAACTTCATGTTGAGGAGGTCATTTAGCCATTTAAATCAGCTGTGTTGGATCAAGGACACCGGCCCTCGATGCCTGGAGTTCGTCACCACTGATTTTACAGGTCGAGGCCACTGACATTTATTTTTTGACCAGTTCATCATTTGGCTCAGATCAGTATGCCTAACAGGAGACATCTGGACCCAAGATAGCACATCAATACATGCTGATGCCAGAAGGTCTGCTGTTCCCAGCACCATCTGAAGAGAGTGAGAGGAGAAATGGCCTCCACCAGAATGTTCCTGACCAAACAATCAGAAACAGACCTGCGGGTGGCTGGAGGGTATACCAGAACCGGTTGTTTCTTTGATTTTTCTGATGAGGATAAGACATGAGCCTCAGTGGTTTGGAGAAAAGCCAAAATAACTTTTTAAAACTAATTCCAGATGTATGCTGTACCGTGACACGACATTCATGGTTAGAGCCTGGTCAGTTCTCAGTGTAATAGTTTTACTACATTTTCCTTCACTGGACAGTGAAGTCAGTGTTGGTGGGAGCGAGTCCGAGTTAAAGCGGCTCACGTTCTGTATATTAATACTTGATTTTGTTTTTGCGAGATGTTCTGATGAAATGTGAAATCTCAATATTAATAGTGAAGAAAACAGTCCAAAAAAGCCCCAAACCATCTTGTAAGACATTTGTTTTATTAACCGTGTCATCTAAAAACGATGGCGCACACATACGATTAAAAACCTCGGCTGCGGTTCCCGTCAGAGCCGAACTCATGACTTGGTTAGCTCCATGAGTCCATGCAGGATGCTCTTCTGTCCATAGCGTACTTGCAGCGCCTTCCACTGCCTGCAGCTCAGTCCCGCGAGTGCCGCCTTATCCTCCATTAACGCCCGGTCGACATCCATGACTTTTTCCTCGTCCTCTCCGTCTCCGTAGGACCTCAATGTCAGATGGGCCGCCTCATAAATCAGTCGTTTCCATGAAGCCTTTAACTCGGAAAGACCCTCGTTGGAAAGCGCCAGGGATATCTTCTCATCATCCTCGTCGTCTTCTTCCCATCCTTCGTTGTCTTTAAACTCTGAAAGCTCCTCCTTTGACATGCACAGCACCTGAAAACAAAGTCAATCAGCAAACACTCTTATCTCAAACGGCGCTGCTTCAAGTGTTTGTCCCGACTGTTGTCATAAGTAAAAACAGACGATAACTAGCGCTGTTTTTACGTGCTCCCTCACCTTGAGCGCCGTATAGAGCTCTGTGTCTGTAAGGCAGCCTTGTTTACCAAAGACAAAGGCTGCTTCCTCTTCCGTCATCTGACACAGCACCCCCCACTGCTCCTCAACCAGCTGCCGGTCCAGATCCGACTGAGCACCTGGGAGGGAAAATGAGGGATGTCGTTCACACCGTCACGTCACAACGCTTTGAAACAAAGCTGTTAGCGTTGTTATCGTTCACCTCGTGCTGCAGCTTCGTAGACTTTAGCGACAGGGATGTCGGCAGTGTCGTTGCTGTTGCTGGAACACGGCTCGGTGAAGCCGTACATGTGAAGCAGCTGCCAGTTGGCCATCTGCCCGTACGTGTTAAACACCTCCTGGCCTTTATGAATAGGGCGCACGCAGACCATCTTCAAGCTATCCTGAAAAAATGTTGCGCAAATTCATTGTTCAAAACTAAAATTTGGAAACACAGCGACTGTATTCTACGCTTTCCTGATGAGTTCATGACCACAATCCCTCGTTTCAAGCTAATTTTATACATCATGGCCACATTACTGTCCAAGCATACACAGACAGGTGCTGTACGAGTGTTTCGCCACCTCTTGCTTGTCTTGGACATCAAAAACTAATGGGGGGCATCACGCTGGCTTCTCCCATTTTTTATCTACAGTATATGATTTTCAAAGGTGCAAAGCTGCCACAACAGATGTGTCTCCTCACTTGTGTGAACTCCAGATTAGCATTGTGATTGGACACATGGTTAAGCATGTCAGCCATGGGAACCATCATTGGTGGGTTGGGAGGCTTCTCCTCATCCTCATCCTCCTCGTCGTCATCCTCATCTTGTGGCTCTTGGAAACTGCAGACGAATGGAGAGACGGGATGGGAAAGAAGAAACAAACACACATACTCGTGCACTGCTGTAACTGTCTTATGTATTTATGCATGCTAACCTGTAGGCCATGACAAAGGCCACAAGCTGTGTGTACAAGTCCAGAGTGTGTGTGCCGGGGTTCCAGAGGTCAGGATGTCTGGTCATGAATGGCAGGACCACATCTGTGTACTCCCGCTGGATGTTAGCCAGGTCTCTGTCCACTGCCTCCGGCACACCTGTTCCCTTCAAGAGGCTGCCTCGCTCCTCTTTAGACCTGAAAGGATGGACAGCTCAAATGTTTTCCTCCTCTTTCCCATAAGAGAGGAAATAAAATATTAATTTAACACTATTTCATGTACGGTAGTATAATTTAGAAAGACTAAACAAAGATACAGTCACTTTCTTTCAATAATTACCTGCAGGGTAATAACTGAAATAAGATCAGGCCAATTAAACAAAGGCAAATTAGCGGCTCAAAAATTGGCATGTGCAGTTAGGAAGGACAGACATTTGGACCTGATGTGTGTGGCTCAGAGAAAATCTTTAGCAAAAAAAGAAATTACATGGACATTGCTCTGTGTGCTCACTGCTGAGAAGAGACGTTTTAATTACACCGATCTCTGTGCAGAAATGTGACTAAGCTCAGTTTCAACAAAATATTAGAAGAACAGAAAGGAAAGGGATTCTGCTCTTTCATTAAGTGAGCTATTTAAACAGGTTTGGAAACAAATAACACAACTCCAGCGAGCACGCCGATGTACGCGCCATCGTACCAGGGAAGTAACACCACACCTCTGGATAGGATGGGAGCCGAAGCGTGTTCCTCACCAGAACATGGGATGATCCAGTGTTTTGAAGTCTGTCCACAAAGAGAGGTAGGCTTTCCAGTGGGACTGTGAGGATGTGTATTCATACAGCAGAGCCAGCAGCAGGGGAACCCAACCCGACGAGCTCTGCAGAGTCGACTGCTCTGTGAAGGAAAAGGGAGAAAGTTACAAACTGAGGGATGCAGGCAGGCAGCATCTTTGCAGCGTTGCACGTCACCTTTTTCCAGCAAGGTAGAAACTTTGGTTGTTCCCTGATGGAGGAGAGCTGATCTGGGGATGGTGAACAAAACCTCCCCGTCCTCTATGTCATCCTTGGCCAGCATCCCGTACTCGGCCACGGTCCCCTCTTTACTCACGCACACCTACAGGTACAAACGTCAGTCCTAAACCAGGTCTTAGTGCTGACTAAGAAGCTGTAAATGCAGTCGCACGACGCCGTAACAAACCTTACTGCTGAGCTCCAGGCCGACTCCGTCACACCACTGTAAAAAGCTCTGCAGAGGGCTCAGCTCTGAGCCATCCTCCACCTGTCAGCGCAGAAACATCAGCAATACGAACAGGCACGTGTTATCTAATGCTATCGTGCACGTGGTTTCACGCGCTTCTAAAACGAAGCCACGTGATTACAGTTAGAAGAAGGTAACTGTGTTCCTTGCATCAATGCTAAGTGATAAAGTGAGCTGATGGCGGCACGTGTTAAGTAGCAGATCACGATCGACTGCGTAAACCCAGCGTGTGCACCACAGCATGTTACACGTACACAGAAACACGCGGCGTCGTGTTTGCTGCTTAAAAACAAACCGGATCAAACTGTTACCTTGGCTCGTTTCGCTCTTGCTGCCATCCCGCAGAAGTACACTCGAAGCTAACTCGAGCATGCGCACTGTGAAACATGTGCAGGTTAAGTTTGGCCCACGCGGTGACTCGTAGTACGAGAAGTGCGGAAGTGAGAGGCTTGTGAAATGGGACGGTCTAGCCTTCGTCGCGCTGTTCAGGTTGCCTAGCAACCATGATACTAACCGCGAGAAACGTTTCACACATCTGCACCACGTTTGAATTCGTTTCAGGCACAACACGTTTGTACCTTTCAATTGTGTCTGTTTGTGCGTCATGCAAACAAACCTTTGAAATGAATGAAATGATATCATGTGTCTATTTTTGGCCCACATTTGTAAAAAATTCCAAATTATATACACAAAGTCATAGGATCACCACCCCTGTTCATTATGATTTTAATATTTTTGCCCATAAGAAAAACGTCTTGAACAAATATGACACATCAATATTTCATTAGTGTTGTCACATCACATCCTGTAAGCATAGTCTGCCTGTCTCTTTTCTCTGCAAACGAACATTTAGAGGTGGTAGTTCTATACAGTCTGTATAAGTGTGGTTAATCCAAAAAACATTTGTAAGGAGATGGCAGTTACTGTGAATTTACAGCAGTTACACAGTGATTAGTAATAAACAGTCTCCAAAACTTGCATATGATCTTCAATTTGGAACCCATCTACTGACTATCACATAGCATAGTTGATCTGGCTGTAGTCTGGGAACACTCACCACCAATGTTCCCTAAGCTGCCACGTGCGCAATTGCGCACTGCTGGCACGGTCTCTGCGCACAGAAAATCTGCGTTGCCCACAAAAAAAATCTAACCTGAATTGAAATTAAAATTAATACTGATGATTAATACTGAGGTTGTTTGGTTTCCCCGACGTATAAATCCTGGCACTCCTCCTGCACTTAACAGCGTACACTATGTTACTCTGTTTGTGTCGGCGACCCGATCCTTGGGGTGGACCAGTTTGTGGCGCAGCGTGTTTTGAGGTTTAAAAGCCACAGAGACCTGGTGTTTAGAAAAAATGCGTCTCAGCTGCTCCGATACTCCTGACACGTACGGGATCACTACAGGTTTTCACTTGGGCAGCGGTTGTTCTTCTCTCCTGGATCGGCTGGAGCTTTCTTTAGGAGCCTTCCCAGCTTTGTGGGGATAACCACATTTACTCAGGGCCTTCTTGATGTTCTTCTGCTTCCCTGGCTGCTGTGTCAGTGGGGATGGTGTTCGCTCTGTGTTGTAGTTTCCTGATGACGCCCAGTTTGTGCTCCAGTGGATGATGAGAGTCAAACCTTAAATACTGATCCGTATGTGCAGGTTTACGGTACACGTCAGCTTTTAGATGTCCCCCATTACTGATGGAAATCTCACAGTCTAAGAAGGCTAACCTGCCACTGTTCATATCCTTCCTGGTGAATTTGATGAGTTAATGTGATCCGTGAAATGTGGAACGTCCTGAGATTTGATTTTCACCCAGGTGTCATCCACATATCTGAACCAATGACTTGGTGGTGTTCCAGGGTAGGTACTCATGGCCTTTGATCAGTGGCCTTTGATCAGTGGGTTTTGGTCAATGGTCATGAGAATTTGCATAATTAAGATTAAGGAACTGACCTCCCAGCCTATTGTCCCTTCAGTGGGCTGGTTTCAGTCATTATGCAAATGTCCTGTTTATAAGATTGAAACCTGCAGTCAGCTGAGACTGAAGACGTCACTTGGATGAGGGATTAAACGTTTCTCCCACAAAATGTTGCGTCCAGATGAACAGAATCAACCTTTGGAGATTTACTTACCTGGATGACTGAGCATGCATCAAGACAAGGGAACTCTATATACAAATACTGAGAAATTTCAACCCTTTCTCTCTTTTGCTCTGAGGTGCGAGGGAAAAATATCGATAAGTCGATGAACATCATCTACAGACATATTCGGTAAATGCCCAAGACATCTTGAGAAATGTAAATCGCCGCTTGATTCGTCCATTTGGTTGACCTTTTTTTTGGAAAACCCGACCGTAAACAAGACGCGAATATCACACTGGAAACGAAGCCCTACAGGAGTTTCCCCACCGGAAGTAGCATATGCTAAGGTGCACATAGTCTATACAGTGGGAAATCCACTCAGCGACTTATTGAATCGTTCTTTATGTAGGTCTCCAATGTCTTAAGGAATTAAAAAACAATAAAGAAAAACTTTACAAAGAATTAAAAGTTAACTAACACCAGTTATTAAGTGTAATAACTGCGAAACTGAAGCCCAGTGACTTCGGTATTAGGCTAATAGCATGCTTTTACTGCATTGCCGCTGTGTTTGGGACGATTTTAATACTGGAAAATGAAAGTGAATGGTTTCCAGATGTTCTTTCATGGTGGATCAAAATCTGATGGTACTTTTGTGCATTCATATTTCTGTTGGTTTTTTTCTCCAACACCACTCACTGAAATGTCCCTCCAAATCATGACAGAATGGCTGTTGATGAATGCTGACCCCTTAATGCTTTTGAATACTTCCATTTTTAGATTATTTCATGTGTACATAGAAAATCTTTACCAGCAGAAGATTCTGTTGGAATAGATTCTCATGTCACAGCACCATAAAGGTTTCATTTTGCTTGATGGACTATAGGGCAGCAATTCTCAAAGTGTGTGGCATGCCTCACTGGTGGGGCGCAAATTACCGGAAAAGTCATGTGGAACAAATGTTTGTTTCCTAAAAAGCCGAGAACATGACATCACCTCTTCACTCTTCTCTCTCTCTCACACACAAACCTTCATACAACATGTGACTTTTTGCACAATACAAAGTCTTTTGCAAATTTCTATTGTACTCTTGTGCCTGCACTGTCTTGTGTCTGTCTCGTTCTGTTCTGTCCGGTGCTGCACCATTTTTGTTTATGCATTTTTTGCATTTTTTGCACATTGCACATGTGGTCCTGTTTTGATTGTCTGCTATATGTAATATGTAGCACCATGGTCTTGCAGGAACGTTGACCACTTCCTGTTTATTCTTTCTACCTTTTGTTAACATCATAGTCAGTTTTACTAATACTTCCACGTGTACTATTGTGAAAAACAAACACTACAGGATATAATATATGATCTGCAATAATGGATACCATGCACATCAAAGATAAAGTCTTTGACTTCTTTTGTTAAGAACGTTTAAAAGTTCAAGTTGAAGATATCACATTTTTCACCACCAGAGGGCGGTGCTGCACTGGATGAAGCAGTGAGGACAAAATGCCACAACTTTGCACACAAGTATATGTCAGAAGTCCAGATGTGAGCCGCTGCTTTCTGTGGCTCGTTGGTCTAGGGGTATGATTCTCGCTTAGGGTGCGAGAGGTCCCGGGTTCAAATCCCGGACGAGCCCTAAGTTTTAATCAATTCAGTTAAAATGGATTATTTGAGAATAGAAACATGACTTTCTTGCAACTTTTCAAATGGACAAAGACACAAAAGAGTCTGCTGCCTGTGAACTGAACTCCTGTAAAAAGCTGTACTCAAAATGAGATGTTTGAAGACAAACGCTATCAAAGCAAGTATAGTAAGTGACTGCACATGAACTGTCAAGTCATCTGTCAACTGTCAAGGACAAGCCCTTGCTTTTTTTTATCCCCTTGTGTCAAAGTTAATTTTGTGATAATTGAAAAATGTATTTCTTGTAACTTTTCATGCAGCACACACGGAGACACACAAAAGGCTGCTGCCCGTGAACTTTGCAGCTGTAAAAAACTTGCAGTCTTATTTTTATTCATTTTTATTTATCACATTTTCAATATCATATTTGCTTAGAATAGCATAGCATCTTTATTTGTAATGAACTTTACATCCAACAATGTTGGCCAACGTACTACAAATATAAACAAAGAGAAAGCAGTTTACATTACATATAGAATATCTTAAAATTGAAAAATAATATGATTAATAAGAAACATATGAAGAGACATCAACAAGTCCTGCTGTGCTGAAAGCCAAAGTAAATAAATATGTTTTAAGACGTGATTTAAAAACAGATAAGGAAGGTCCTGTCTAACATGTAAAGGCAACTCATTCCACAGTTTTGGTGCTGCCACAGTGTTGCACAGCAAACGCCCGATCCCCTC
>NW_005187785.1:98673-99619 GCF_000239375.1 Pundamilia nyererei | reverse complement strand
TATTTTTTTTATTTTTTTCCCCTATATTTAAACAACTAAAATATCCATACAATAAGAATGAAAGAAGAAGAAGAGAAAGAAAAGAAAAGAAAAAGAAGCAAAACAGGAAACAATAAATAAATAAAAAATACATAAGGAAAAAGGAAAGAAAAATAAATAAATAAATGTAGGGAGTGTGTTTTTGTTTCCATTAATGTAACTAATATTTCGTCTAGTCTTCTAGTAGTTAACAAAGTCAAAATCTAAAGCAAAAGCAAAAGCAAAAACTGGCCTGCGTTTTTTAATGTAGTCCATCCATTTCTTCCATCGTGATACAAACAAGTCCCTCTTGTAGTTCACATCTGCTGTCATTTTCTCCATTCTGTAAATGCCCATTGTGATGTTCATCCACATGTTCATAGTTGGGCTCTCTGAAGTAAGCCATTTTTTTGTGATGGCTTTTTTGCCTGCTGCCAGTAAAATATTAAACAAGTATTTATTGTTCTTTGTCCATCCTTCTGGCATAAGTCCAAAAACATAGTTTTACTTTCCAAAGGTAAATATCTTCCAAATGTCTCTTGTATTGCTGCATGTATTCCCTTCCAACAAGTTTTAATAACATGACAGTCCCAGAAAATATGATAGTGATTTGCATTTGTATTTCCACAATTTCTCCAGCAAGCGGGAGGCTTACCTTCATAGTGAGATTTTTGGTGAGGTGTAATAAAATATCTTATCAGGCTTTTCCACCCAAATTCCCTCGAGCTCTGTGAGCTGCTACATTTCCATTGATATGCCCATATTGTTGTCCATTCTTCCTCCTTTATTCCTCCCTCCATTTCCCATTTTGCTTTGCTATATAAGGTTGAGTGTAATTTCATATTTGTTAATCCTTTATAGAGGTCACCTATAATACCTCTATTTTTATTTGAACTGCCCTTTTAAATACGTCTAGCAGCTGTTTACT